>NW_026918947.1:5000-145607 GCF_032062105.1 Saccostrea cuccullata | reverse complement strand
GTATCAATTGCAATTAATTGTGTTAACTAATCAAAACGAATTGATCGTATTAGTGAAACACTAGATCATTAAATCTAACGGTAAATTTTAGAGATATGTTTATACATACGCTTAAAAACAAAATTAAATTTTATTTTTTATTCATTTATTTTATAAGATGTATTTTTATCCGAGTAACCGAATATCAGTTTTACTAACCGATACTCGCATCGTTCGACGGTTAACCGGTTAACCGGGTACTCGTTGCCAACACTAATAATAACCCCATTGTAAATTACATATGAAATAAATATAAACTACTAATCGAATAAATATGATTAAAGAATATTTATTTTATTTCTGTTTATCTTAACACATGTGGAATATTCCATGTACGAGTGAATAGTTCTCTAGTGATGACGTATTACGCATCTTATGAACGATAACTCGATATATGAACGATAACTCATGTTCGACTTCTTTTACGCCATAGCATCTAGTCATTACCTTCCCAAAATGGCCGACGTTCTTCAATCGCATTGAGAATTCTGAGATTAAAAAACTTTTTAGCAATATTACATTCGTTTTTTCTCGAAACTAAACATCCGGAAATAAAGTTTTTGTAGTGGTAGAGGTTTTAAAATAAGCGTCCTTAATTGATTTCCGGTTTATTGTTTACATATCGTCTGCTTGGAGATATGGGTAAGCGAGGGAAGGAATTGACACAAGATGTTAAAAACATCATCATTAATTTATATAACAGCGATCATTCCAGTTACAAATATCAGAAATAACAGGCTTGAATAGGAGAACAGTTAGTAATTTTTTAAAGCGTTTTCGTGAGCGGGGGAACACAGAAAACTTACCGCGAAGCGGCAGGCAAAGAAAACTTGATGACAGGGCGAAACGACGACTCGTTCGCATGGTTCGGGGCAATCGTCGGCAAACATTAGAGGATCTCACAAGTAAATTCAACAATTCTGCAGTTGTTAAAATATCCTCTAGGACTGTGAGAAGAAGATTATTTGAAAGTGAATACAAACGACATGTTGTTTCCAAAACGATTACGATCAGAAAAGTGAATCGCTCTCGACGTGTGGGATTTTGTAGACAAAAGTTACATTGGAATGTGCAGAATAATTGGAGTAGAGTGATTTTTAGTGACGAGACAAATATTATAATAGGTGAGGATAAGAAAATCTATGTTTGGAGGAAATCTGATGAACGTTTGATTGGGGAATGTACGGGAATACGTTTGGACAGGGAGAGGCAGGGAGTGATATCCGCGATGTTCTGGGGGTGTATAACATACAATGGTGTGGGCACCCTTACATCTGTTGAAGGAAATATGAACTCTAATGTTTATATTGAAACTCTGAACAATAATCTGTGGCCTGTCGTTGCTAAAAACTTCGGAAATGATGCCTGGATTTTCCAGGAGGATAATGCCCCTTGCCATGTTTCTAGGGTTTGTAATGATTGGAAAACGCAAAACAATATTCCAGTATTACCATGGCCTGCACAGAGCCCAGATATTAATATTATAGAAAATATTTGGAGAGTATTGAAAATTCGGATTAAGAGACGCGTACATGACATTAAAAACAAAGCAGACCTGGAACGCATCGTTCATGAAATCTGGTCCTCTTTACCGCTTCACTATATAAGAAGTTTATATCAAAGTCTACCCAAACGAATTAGTGCAGTTTTGAAAGCCAAGGGACACATCACAAAGTACTAGTCATAAAGGTTAGTTTTATGCTGTTACATATAATTAAATTTAGGTTTTACTTTTTGATATGTACTTAAGTTTACGGAAAACGTCGGCCATTTTGGGAACATACTTATGGCCAACTACTGTATATCTTAAAAAAGATCAGGGGTGGGGGGTTACATGTAACATCCGTCTTTACAGTAACCAATACACACGATCAGATGCATGTCGGAGAGTAAATTTATATATTGATTTACGATGATTATTTGAAAGATTAATTGATCAATTGTATATTGTTTATCGTCCCTCTCGAGAATTTTTCACTCATATGGAGACGCCACCACTTGCCGGTGGAGAGCTGCAAATTTTGTCCTATACTCGGCACTTAGGGCCATTGAGCAGAGAGGGAACTTTTTCGTGCCAGCACCTACTGCGACACATCCGGTCTCATCCGAAGGACCGGTCTCCACGTCCCACAGTTGGATTCAAACCAGCGACGTAAGGATTGGCTCTCGGCCTCGCGGCTGTAGAGAGGACGCTCTAATCACTGCGCCACTCGGGTGACATCATTTGAAAGAAGAGATACTAGTACAACTTTTTCATATTATCTGGATTTTTTATTTTTATATTTACCATTTATAAGTAGTTGAGGCAAATTGCAATTACGAGGGGTGATCAAAAAGTTCGCGAACTAATTAAAAAATTTCCGAAAAAGAAATGATATGGGGTTTCAGTGTTGAAAATGTTTCAAAGTAGTCCTCTCCTATTTTAATGCGCATTTCTGTAAAGCATCAACTGAAAATCCAAGAATTCACTATATTTAATGAACATGAATTTTCAAAATTTAATGTTAACTGATTTGAGATTAGCTTTAAGATAAGGATTTTCCTTTGTTTAAAAATACGGAAATTTTACTTTTACAGCATATAATGTATTTCAAAATAACATATATTAAAAATAACTTTTTTAAATTCGTACTGCTGTCGAATACAATGGCAGTGAGTTTAAAATCCGAGAAGGAAATCCAGGATTTCTCACCAACGAAACTAAAAGCCAGATATTTATAATTTTTTATGAAATAAATTTACTGAAATTTGCGATTTGAAACAGAAATTTTGCGCAATAAATATAAATATAAATATACTTTTATCAGTTTTAAAATTATTTCAGAAGACATGGAAATCAGCATCAGAAATCGATGGATAAGCCGACTTCATGAAGAATCTAATAACAGTAAGCGGTTTATAATAAAATCAGGCCTTCTTTTTCTAGTTTCATGTGTCTTCTCTTTTAGAGTTAATGTTTATTATTAAGCTTTATCCTGAACAAAATGAAAAGAAACCATTTTAAACATGGCCTATATTCTAATAGTTCAAAATCATTTGAATCTATAAACATTTGCGTGTTTGATTGGCTTTAACATTTTCTTCGGTGGAATTAGTTTCGTTTAAATACTTTAAATTAATCTGAAGGTATTATTTCTTGTATTACGTTCTTGATGGTAGGGAAAAAATTCAGAATCAGCATATATTCTAAGTATTTTTGTTTACAGTATTAATATTACTTTTGTAGACAGTAGGAGTTTATATAAAAATGGCTGCCCATATGGTACCTACGTCACTACCGTCTTTCTGCTTGATACCTCGGCTAGCATGGCGGGAGAGGGTCTGGAACAAATGAAAACGGCATTCAAGGATATCATTAACGGTAAACATTACTTCTTGAATGGCAAAAAGCTTCACTAATGCAAAAATTTACAAACAAAATCGTTTTTGTATAGACGGATGATATTTTCGGACATTTTTAATCCTTTCTAGAGTTTTCTAAGCATCCATCAATAACAGAAAATGTGTCTGTGATAACTTTTGGAGATGACGTAAAGATTCTTAAGTACTATTCCAAAGATTACAAATCTATTTCCAGATGTGTAGGTGAGAACAAATCCATAATTCTCAAAATTTTTATATCAAAAGATAATTATAAAGAAAACATTTAATTGCAATTGAAATTCCTTGTTCTGCAGATAGCATAGAATGTGGAGGCGATAGCAAATTAGAAGCAGGATTAACCATGTGTTTGTCAGGTATACAAACAGGTAAAGTGAAATTAGTTCAGCTTGCAATCCGTTATTCATTCTGTAATCAAGAAGTAAATATAAAATGACATTATTTTACAGTTCCTTACTCTAACATCGGATCATTTCACGTGAGAACAAGAATAGTCGTTATCACCGATGGTAAACCGACAGATCTCTGTAACGAAAACGGTCACGAGATTTACCAATCACGTGGTTACGATGAGGTGAGTTTACCCTCAGATTAAAAGAGATGATTTCTTGATAGTTTACCACATGAGTTATTGTAATGAACGAGGCTCATTATATGTCTTAATTTATCTAGACTATACTCCTACTTAAAAAAAAATGTAGCCCTATGTCAAAGTTCATATTCTTGCTTTCGAAATTGAGATAAAAAGGATTCTATTTTCTATTTTATCACCTCTCTGACCTTGTATATTGGATCTCAAAATTAAGAGTTCTTTTCAAATACTGTAAACAACTTTTATTCGCGTGCGAGAAATTTTCGCGAGTTTCGCGAGAACCTTGTCATCGCGAATTTTTCTCGCCGCGAACAGGTCCTTAAAGTCTCTTTTTCTAATAAAACAGTTCCAAAAAAGGCTTGATCGCGAAAATAAATCGTCGCGAACTTCTTTACTCCCGGTAAATTGCGAAATCAAGTCGCCGCGAATAAAAGTTGGTTTACAGTAATAGAGATAAGTGATAAAAAAGTATCATTGCAAAACCTGTGAAACTTAAAAAATGTTGTCCCGAAACAAAAGTTTTTCTTGCACAAAAAATGGAAGATGAACAGACTGAAGGAAAAAAAAAAATTAGAAAAAGCAGGGGATGGGGGTGGAAAGGGGGTGGGCCGTTGGTGAAATTGACAAAAGAGATTGATTGATTGATTGATTTGTTTAACGTCTTTTTCGAGAATTTTTGACTCATATGGAGACGCCACCTTTTGCCATTGAGGGCTACAAACTCTGAACTATACTCAGCACTTACTACCATTGAGCAGTTAGGGATCTTTTACGTGCCTGCATCTTCATGTACTGCGATACGGGACATCAGTTTTACAGTCTAATCTGAAGATCAAAAGAAGTTCCACGTCCCACAGTGAGATTTGAACCTGAGACGTAAGGTTTATCTCCTTACACATAGACTCTAAAGCAGATATTCTAACCACTGCATTACGCGAGGAAGTCATAAAATAAGGTTTACAAACGTTTTTATCAACATGACTTACAATTTTTGCCATTTAGGTTTTTTTCCTTTACTTACAGCTAAAAAATATCTATTTTGCAAGACATTTCAGGAAAGCTGCAGGGGTGTGAAATTCTTGACTTGATAATACTCAGACCAAAGTGAAAAATCACGCTATCATTTTAAGAAACCTGGTCCAAAAAATATTTAACTTTTTTTCTAAGTTTGTTTCAAATTACAGGGCTAATTAAATAAGGTCCTCAGTAACACTGCTTTTCTTTTTTAAAAAATTTTAAACTCCAAAATGTGTTTATAAGGATTTTTTTAAAGGAAGAATTTTTTGCAATTCAAAGTTGATGAATCATAAGAACTTGATTTTTCTTTTTATAATTTTATAAAAGGTTAGCGATGCAGTTATCAATATAGCGAAACAACTGGGAAGAGGTAACCCCATCTTCTGTATTCCAGTTGGAACAGATCCGGACATTGTGAGTATTAAATGAAAATTAATTAGGAAAAATCAGGTATAGGTATTCATGCTTATGCTGTGTTTTGACACAATGCCTATTACACTTTTATGCCAAGAACATATTAATAATTGTTTTCCAAAACTTCTTGTCAATACATTTATTTTATCAAGGTATACTTATAAATCAAAGCATGCATTTACTGTTTCTGTTTAAGCGTTAATTACAAAATATTTGTATTTAGTAAACAATATTAAAATTGTCAAATTAAAAGGTTTTACGTGGGCTGTTCGGAAATTATTGAGATATTGTATATAATGTTCTTTCTAATGAACTTCTTATGGTGAAAATATACTAATACGTTTGACGAACTCTAAGAATTAACAAAAGCAAGAAATATTTCACAGATATTTTATTTCTTCTTTTTAATGGTATATTAAAGTATCAATTAAGGGGGTAACTGACGTAGTCACAAAATCAGGTTTTGAAAATATGTAACAACAACCCCTCATTAATCTACAGTAAGAGCGAAAAAAATTCATTTTTTGCTTATAAGTTTTAATTTTGTTTTGAGTTTATTTTGCGCAAGTTTGCTAGAATTTTGATCGGAAATACGGAATTTAGAGAAGCAAATTACGCTGAAAAGAATGTCAAGGCGGCGCAAGGAGCACATCTAATTTGTGTAGTGCTATGGAGAACTCGTTTCAAGACTTCAATCAACCAATAACAGTGAGAAGAAAACATGTCTAGGGGTTTGCTTTTTTCGTTGGTATATATTTGTTCTAGATTTTTATTTCATTGGTATATATTAGTTCTTACCAACAATTTCAACCAGAGAAACAAACAAAAACTCATCAATGAATTCGGACTAAGCATCGTTGACCCGCGTCGCATTAATCGGTACGGCATGATGCTCAGTCAGAAGTAGCATTACACTGATGTTTATTTTTTAGAAAAGAATTCTTCGAGAAAAAGAAACTGTTTGATTTCTGGAATAGTAAATTTGATAAAAAAGAAAGATTGACATATGCTTGTTTATAATTTCACCAAAACTTTTCTAAATATCCCATAAATTAGAAATTTTGTTACATTACATGTACCTCTAAATAAAATGTTGACGATTTTTTTATGAATTCATCTCTAGCCTTTATGGAGTAGAAGTAAACGCCACAATAATTTCCGAACATAATTACTAAATACAAAGTTTCGTTTTTTCGACATAGTCTTAATATTTGCATTCCTTCTGCTTTCTCCCTTTATGAACCTGCAGTCTTCAATTGCATTTATAGGACTATAGACGCAACTGCTTCTGCTATGAGAGCAACTCCTTTTTCACATTCGCATAGTACAAGCACAACTACACATAATCAAATGACGCGTTCAGAAGTATATATATGAAATGTGCAAAAGGAATAAATATAAGTTTTTAATAATAACCTCAGGAAAAAAGTAAATTCAAATTTATTGAAATTATTGATTTCTATCTTTTAAAAATTTTATTTTGGTCAATGTATTTAATTGTAAAATAAAACTTTTAAAAAATTGATGAAAACTGCAATATTTTAGTTTTTTCTCTTCAAATTTTGTCACATTTTTGCAAAAAACGATAATTTTTCACACTTGGGCGTTTTACATGCAGGAAAAGCAAACTTTCTCTAACCATTTATCTATTTCAAGAACAATTTCAGCTCATAAAAATCGATAAAAAGAACTTTAAAAATGATAGAAAAACATTACATTCTTGAATTATAATCATAATTAAAGCATTCTTGTTAAATTCTTGATTTTTCTCAGAGGGTTTTAATAACGTTGAACGATGACGTCACGGCTGAATCAAAACAAAATAGAATGTGGTGACGGCACAGCTTGTATCCAGATAGCTGTGGTTGAGAGGCAAATCTATATTTGAGAAATATTTGATGATTTATTTGAGAAAAGGTACATTAATCAGGTGTAAGTACTGATTTTATAGCCGTGTGTTTTTAATGGGGACAATGATCCATGTCCTTATGTAAGCCAGAATTTCCTTAGATATTCTTGACATCACAAAGAATGCAAATATAAGTAATAAACAACTTATTTTTTGAACATGGCATTAAATTATTCTGCTGGCATATTTTCTATGATGCGCTAGCACGCATCAAGGAATATGTCAGCAGAGCAATTGCTATTCATAACGCCATGTTCACTGAATAACCTTGTTTATTTCTTAATTGTTTCTCTTGGGTAATTCGTCGGTGTATTTTTCAGTGTTTCTTGGGAACGATGGTTTTGGCATCAGAAGGAGGAAAGATAATCCCTTTCACCGAGGCTGAACAGTTTGGTAAATATGCAGTTAACATGGTAAGCACATACCAATGCTTACAATAAATCCTATACGATCATTAAAACGTGTTAACTTTCGTATCTTTTTTGCCAAGGAGTCGATTCATATTAAAAAAGAATTGTTCAATATATTAATGATTTCTTACAAAGATATCTCTTTTTAAGGACTTGGCATCAAAAGTTTTAAATAGAATTCCGGAAGAAGATCAGTTTTCAAGGGAAACTATTAAATCTGAAATTCGTCGAATCAAAAAAGTTTCTGAAAAAGATTTGGTATGTTATTAAAAAAAAAACACTTCTTAACAATAAAAATGATAAAGATGTTTTATATATCAATATTTTATATATGTATATATTGTAAATATTTAAAATAGAAGATACATTTATTTCTTATAGAAAAATTAAAACTTTTGATAAATTAATAATTAATAAACAAAATAATATCACCATATTAAAAAAGGATGACGTCTGTGAAATAATTGAGAACAGAGATGCCTACAAGTCAGGTGTGGCATTGATAGAAGAAGGGAGATCGAACTTGAAAAGGAATATGAAGAGAGGGATGCGAAAATGCCATGTGTAGGTACACGTGTACGACGAGGTCCCGACTGGAAATGGAAGAACCAAGACGGACACGGAATCGGAACTGTTGTAGGGCACTCAAAGAGAGGTACTGGATTAATTCGTAAAGTATCTGGATATTCATCTTAAGTTTTATCATTTTGTCTGACAAGTTTGATTCCATTTGTAATTGGTCATTTCTTTTACTTATACTTAATTTGACTTCGGGGTTCTCCGTACACCTGATCAATACAAAAAGCTCACGACGGATGTGACCGATCTATAATGGATAAATGGATACCTGTGTGTTATTTTCGTTAATTTCGCAGCTAGGATAAGGCCACCCGTAAAATATCAAATAGTTCAAACTGTAGTAACTTCTCTGAACTACCTACATGTAGATATGACGTCATAATAGAATATGACGTCAAGTCACTGCATACTTGATATGATATGACGGGGAAAGTGTCATAATTTTGACATAGCATGTAGATTTATTTTGGGGCCTTGTTATTTATCTGAATTGTTAGGACTGTTTTTAAGCTCAAATGTGTTGTTTTGATGTTGGATATTTGAAATTTAAACATCTCTATTCCTTTCGCTTGTCCGATATGCACATATTCAAACAAGAGCGAAAAATAATATGTGAAACGCTCCCCTTACACGTCCGTAGACAGAGTTAGAATTTATAAATCGTGTTTATATTGGACTGGCACAAGTGATAAACAAGGACAAATTGAAAATATTCTGTATGAATCTACAAGAGAAGTATGTCGTCTAACTGAAATTTGCTGGGGGATTGTGTGTAGTTTATCCATTTTTGTATGAATCGCGATAAAGAGTGGAAAATACCCCTTCTTATGCTGGTAAGTTGAATTTCTCGTAAAATATTTTCTTAAAGAGTAAAAATCAAACCTGCCCCCAGCAATTTTTATGTACAAGAGATCACTATGAACTGATCTATGTAACAAACTTTGCACAATATTTTTGTTTTTCACTTGTGCCGAAGCGATTTTTGTGCAACATTTAGGAATGTCATAAATCTCCGTCACGTGACCAACACAGTCATGTGACATTACAAAAATGCTTTATTATAATACGTGATCAAATTATTATCTCAAGTTGACTGCAATTTCAAACAAGGATTACATATTTAAATTAAAATCTAGCTCAAAATTAGATGTATATTTTTAAAACAATTTAAAAGCCTTCGGACAGCCTTATCATAACTGCGTTTGTTGTCCATGGCCAAGACAATAGATTATTTCTATAGATTTACTTAATTTAGTTTAACTTTCTTCGATCTTTTTGCATTTCTCTGGTCCTGTTGACACACAGATGATTTACTGGACGATGAGACAGAGAAAATAAAGAGAGGATATATATTTCCTTTCATTCTATATGGACTGTTGATTGATTGTATATTGTTTAACGTCCCTCTCGAGAATTTTTCACTCATATGGAGACGCCCCCACTTGCTGGTGGAGAGCTGCAAATTTTGTCCTATACTCGGCACTCAGGGTCATTGAGCAGGGAGGGATCTTTTACGTGTCAGCACCTACTGCGAAACGGGACCTCGGTTTATATGGTCTCATCCGAAGGACCGGTCTCCATGTCCCACAGTGGGATTCGAACGTATGGATTCGACGTATGGATTAACTCCTTTCTTCGCGACTCTAGAGCAGACGCTCTAACCACTGCGCCACACGGGCGACCATTCTATATGGAATATGATTTAAAAAAAAAAGATCTTTTCAACTATTTAGACATATGAATGGAAGACACTTTAAATTGCAGGGATATCAGTTTGACAGGTATACCTTTGGTCAGAGTAAGACTTAAATTGCAATCAATTCCAGCATCTGCATGCCAAAAAATCCTTAATAATATCTCATCTCCAGAACAACAACGTCATTAAGCTAAGTTGATATTAATGAATATCAATGTAGTGTGCACTTAATTTCAGTAAAGACAAACCCCTTAAAGCTGCGCTTGGATCACAATATGGCTTATTGAGCATGTTTCATATCAAATCGCTAGCCAATCATTTACATGTATTTACTAAATTTGTCTCTACAATTTGTAATATCAATTGATCAATTTTACATTCTTGCAGTTGGTTGGATAAATGTGGAATGGGACACTGGGCTGCATTTGCCCTATAGATATGGAAACAATGGTCTGCAGACGGCATATGATATTGAACCCTGTAATGAACCCAGGATACTAGAAGACCATCCTATCGCCGTTGGTTGTCTTGTTAAAAGAGGTATGATTGGTCTCTATCATTTATGTAGATTTTGCATCTCGTTATTGTTGCGTCCCATGATTTATTTGTCAAAATAACGTATTCTTACATCCCCAAAAACATCTTAACTTGACATTATTCGTTCGAATATTGCACCCAAATGCAAATCAGTTAGTTTTGGTAAAAGCATATTGAACTGGTTTTGAAAAGGTCAGGACTGGAAATGGGATGACCAAGATGGAGGAAAAGGGAACGTTGGAACAGTGTATCGTTTGAAAACACCAACAGAGATTTACGTGAGTAGTACAGTAATGATGATGGTTGATGGTAGTGCTATATCGAATCAATGGTTAGTTTGATCGACTATGTTTCATTTATGCATAGTTTTGAAATATTTAGAGAAATAAGTTTTATACGGCCTTTGACCATCTGGACAATATGATTATAAATAGTTTTATTTATGTTTTGCCCTGAAATTAAAATAATTTGTGATATTCCTACTGGACACGCAAAACAAAACAAAAAATAATAATAAAAAAATAAAATAAATAGATAAAAATTATTTTTAAAAAATGTTCGTAACTCTGATAATTTATTAACAGATTCTGTCAGAAAGTATCTTAAATTGTATCAAATAATAGAATTATTTAATGTTAATTTTTTAAAGCTATTTTTTCATATTAAATTTGATTGACTCATTTTAAACAATATCTTTATGTCACGGTGGCTCATCTGTACGAAAGCCCAGAAGGCTCATTCGAGATTCGAGTTTCAAAATACGAGATTCGAAATTGGAGATTCGAAATTCGAGTTTCGAGATTCAAAATCCAGACTAACCAATCAAAAACGGGTTCAATATTTGATTACATGTACTCCCCTTTATTATGTGTTTACTATCAAGAAATCGTTTAATATAATCATAACAAATGGATTATTTGATTAAATTACAATGCAAGAAAGAGTGTTATATATATTAGAATGAAATATAAATAATTATTGGATTTTTGACCAGCAAGATATACTTCAATTTATATTATAGCTTGTTAAATATTAAATAGATTACTTATATCAAGAGTATATATATTTTTGTATTGTTTACTTTTTTAAAAGGTTGTTGACACAATAATGAGCTCATAAAAATGAGTGACAAGTCTCTAAAGATTAACAATAACCCCACTCCACCTGCCCATTTTTCCAAACACAGTGAAAATGTTACTTTGTAAAACTTGAAAGGCAACATAATATTGATAAACAAAAAGTCGCGCTCGTTTGCTCATAGAGGAAATACATAAAAATTAAGCTTTCAATTACTTATTTTGGTCTAAGGCTTTGATTTCTTGAATTAATTAAAAATTATATATAAAATACAGATTGGCAATATGAAATAAAATAAATGCGGCATTTATCTTATCTGATATCAAATAGTAGACGAGTCTAAATTAGCTGGAGAACTAAAGCGTAATGGTACGTTTTATATTTTAGTCTCTGACAAGAGCGTTATGGTCAAAGAGTAAATTATACTAGTAAAACCTTATAATGCTACAGTTCGATTCAGCAGTTAGTCTCATTGCACAAATGTATCCTTATTAAATGTAATGAAATATATACCCTTAAATTGCTGTGCAGTGTAGATATGATATTTAATATTTCATATCTAAACATTATTAGTTTTCTCCCTCATCAATGAACTAAAAAAAAATTAGTCGACAAAGATATTCCGCAAGTCAACGATAAAACCATATAATATCTTTAATTTAACGTATTTATTGTTTTGTTTAATTAAAAAAAATAAGATTTTGTATTTTTTTCAAAATGTAACCCAAATTTTATTTTTATTTCGTTTTGATAAATAAAATATTTTTTCTTGCGTTGTCATTTTAGCAAATGCCCCATTTGTTATGAATATATTCAACGATTTCGTGATAGTAAAAACATAATAAAGGGGAGTAATCAAATGTTGAACTCGCTTTTGATTGGTTGGTTTGGATATTGAATTTCGAAACTCTAATTTTGAATCTCGCATTTCGAATCTCGTATTTTGAAACTCGAATCTCGAATGAGCCTTCTGGGCTTTCGTACATCTGCTTATGTTTACTTGCCATTCTCTCCAGGTGTTTAAAGTCTTTCTTTAATTTTTTTTTCAGAACCTTAACATGTATACAATTGAAACATAGTCTTTTTAAGCCCTTAGAGCCTAATTAAGTAATGAATTCCACACGTCTTTATTTTCTGTTCATATGCTTTTATTAAAATGTAATATGATTACTGCTTTGGTTTCTTCTTGAATGATCAAAGGGCTTTAATCATACTTAAAAACATTATTATTATTTTAGGTCAGATGGCCAAATGGAAACAAGAGTAATTACAGATATGGATATAAAAACAAATTTGATGTAGAGTTATGGTAAGTTCAATTTATCTTACCGATGGTTTACTTTTAAGCTTGTGAATGAATAGCTATTCAATCAAAGTTTTCCTGGGACATGCAATGGAAATAAAATCCTACATTTTTTTTATAGTGACCCATTTGATCCCAGCATAAAAGAAATGTTAAGAAAACGCTCACTTGACGCCAAAGCAACCGGACCTTATGCCACCAGGGAAAAATCATCAAGTAATTTTTTGTTGTTGTTGTCTTTTAAATTAATGCCTAATAGTAGATTGACACACATACCTGTATATATACACATTGTTTTTTTTTCTTGTTGTTCATGGTAAACTTTTCAACAATCCCTAGGAAGCTTATATAAATGAAGTATGATTTTGGAATAACTCTTTTGAATACAGGGTTAATTACATGTATGTATTATTTGATATAAAAAATTTTATCTCTTATACAAAAAAAAATTTATGGAAACATGAGAGAAACGCAATACAAAAAAGAAATAGTAAAATTAATTATGTTCACATGATTTATTGTAGGGCATGATGAGACGAGAGTTGTCAGTGTGTCTGTGCACTCATATAACGACTCCAGCTCCCAGGGAAATTTTTCACGCATCGTAGAATCAATTCCCATGAGGAGTGAGGGACAATATGAATAACACTTCATTAGTGAATAAGAAAAAGAGGCGGTATTTCAGGAATACGAGTGCCCTTTCTACGTGTAAGAAGTGGGAATGGAAAGGTGAAGACGGGAAGTGGAATGATTTTCCAAAAGAAGCGAATGAGATCATAGACAAAAATTATACAAATGCTTTTGGAACAAGTGTTGTCGTTCGTCTAAATGGTCAATTGTAAGTTTGGGGCTTCATTTTTTTCTAAAATAAAAAATGTTTAAACATTACACAAAAAACCTCTCTTTTTGTGTCAAAATATAAATTGTGTCGTGAATAAATCTTTCGTGATATTGAATTGTCTCTACTAAAGATATAAAAAAAACAAGTAAAACTGGATTGTGATTTCAAATCAGTTTTCATAAATTCTACACTTTTCTTTGTTGGCTACTTTTCTATTGTTTATATTTTCCAAATGCAGAATGATTGAAAACTTAAGATTATAATAAAAATGGCATTATAAGACTTCATAACATTGCATACAATCAAAGGAGTGCATACGTTTTCTTGTTAACATGATTACACTTAGGACTAGGATTAAATGTCAGAGTATCTTTGAGTTTTATTTAAAAATCGAATTTATTTATATTCAAAAGAATTGTAGTATATTGCTTTTTAATTCCATTTTCACCTTTTAGATGCCGAATCCATCTTCAGAAGAAAAGAATGGTGAATACAATAACAAGAGAAGCTACTGATATAAGAGTACGAGAAAATCATGATTATAATTAAAAGTAATACGCTTAGAAACTAACACGGGCTTTACCAATGTCTTTCATAAACTCCTGACAATTTTAAAATTGACAATGTTTTCTAATTTTGTCTACTAACTAGGAATCATCAAATTATGTTATTCTTAGATTGGTTTGTACAGTATTTCTTGTAATTGATTGATTGATTGTGTATTGTTTTATGTTCCAACAGATAATATTCATTGTCACTGATACGTCAACATATGCTGTTAAGGTGAAAGGCTTAATCATTAGAACTTTACTTAAAACATTTCTGTGACGTCATTGAGCCTTTAGCGTTTTTTTCTATCAATGTACCGTACGTCCGATAATAATAATTACCTTTGGTTTTATGAGGTCGGATAGCAATGATAGAAAATCGGATCAATTCTTAAAAAAAGCTTAGGTTTTAAGATTCAGATTGTCCAGAAATAACCCGGTAAAAATGTTAAACAAAAAATGCTATAAAGCCAAACGCAAGGAAATTAAGTTGAGTACACCACAAAATAGCAAATCCATGAAAAGAAAGTTTAAACCTTCCACAACATTAATACTTTCCACTCTTTAAAAGAGTTTTTGATTCAGCACTTTGAATAAACGAATTTAAATCCATTTCTGAAAAAGATTCTGCAATCTCCTTTGATGTTTGTTTCCTGATGGCCACACTTTCAAAACCTGAGAATTTCCATTATCTAAACAAAAATTTCAGCTAGGGTAAAAATCTTTTACCTTTTTTTACTTTCCATTGATGGTTAACATATCACCCATTTATTATGTCAGTATCAATTCAATTTATGCAATCTTAAATAGGGTGTTCCACAAAAAAATCTTTCAACAGAAATTTCCTGCTAAACGAATACTTTGATGAATAAATGAAACAAGATTTACTCACTTTTTTTACCTCTCATTTCAAATTACTTATCAAAAAAGAAAAAAATGTGATCCCTTTCCTATTGTGTTACATAGTACTCCTGTTTTATGTTTTAAATGGCAATGTTATAAGCATATATATCATACTATTCTATATGTAAAATTAATTTTTATATGTTTTTATCAGATGAAAATTATGCATACATTGTATTTAACTTAATAGTCTGGCTCATTGACCAGTAAAGTGGTTTTTGATCATGCAGACGTCTGATAATTCAATGGGTCTTTAGTTTTTGAAGTCTCATCCCAAAGTTGAGATGCTTAGGTCTTAGCATTAACCCAGCCTGGTGAACGGTAATCGAACCCGGGCTAATAGATTCTTTTCTAAGCAAATTTAACCATCTAGTCTAGATTTAGAAAGCAGAGATCAATCCAAATGTATGTTCTTACATATTTTAGCATCCACTCTAAGTGGACAGGCATTTAATTCTATTACTTTGACACGTGATCTGAAGCGGACACTCTAATTGTTCAGACTCTCTATTGCTTTGACACGTGACCTGAAGAAATAATTACAATGCATGATATAAATAACAGTATCAATAATTGTCATTTTATCTCTTCTTCTCTGCGATAATAAATTTTCATTTAATTGTGGCATGAAATAATCTTGGAAAAGGATATTTTGAACGTTTCATTTCTTCTTAAAGTCGGTACTGAACTGAATAGCCAATTTACTATTTCGCTTTCATTGAGTTGATAAAGTTTGATTCTTCTGTATATAACACTTAGTCGCCTTTTACGAATTTTATTTCAAGTTCCTTTCTTGTGGTCAAGTCTGTTTGTACATTCCTTGATAAATTCACTCTATATCTGTAAAAATAATTTTGAAATTGATTTTTTCATGTTCTTATATAAAAGACAAAGAGACAAAGAAATAATCAGAGTTAGCCATTACAGTATTATTATTTCATTGATATTAGAAACTATATGAACTCACAGTTGATTTCTTAATGAGATAACAACAGTTGAACTAGGATTCTTTTTGTAACACTTTAAGATTTTATCATTGATCTTCTTAGGATAATGATTCCAGACACCATTTTGATCTTTCCATAAAAATTGATCACAGTTTAAGGATAAATCTGACATTTCAGTACAATCTGCCTCTAAATCTAACGAAGCCGAATCACTTTCAACAGCATCATTCTTGAAATAGCGCCCCTTTGGTGGCGTCTTTAAAAGAGGACCTGCTTTTGCACTTGTGTCTTCTTCTAGTATCATTTTCTTGTCCACTTTTCCCGTATTAATTTGCTTTATATACATGTATACAAGAATTATTATTATCACAAATTATAATCAAAAATCTTATTCAACATGAAAATAAAAATAAAATTCATAATTTTAAATACTTACCAGATGTTGGTGCGCTGCTATAGATATGTTGCATGTTTTCTGGTAGTTTACATTGAGCTTGTCTCTTTTGCTCTTGTAAAAATCTTTTAACCTCCGATGAAAAAGGATCGCTAAAATTGTTGAAAGATAAGAAATAAGACTTTAAATAAGGAAATATATTTTTGTGAGATGTATGTAATTGTAGAAATTTTGATATTATTTTTAACGTAACAAATTTATTCATTGACTCTTCAGATCGATGATCTAATTTAAGACTAAAGAAATATTTCAGAATATATTTTACATTAATTTTTTGTTAACAATCAATAAATCTTTAACAGAAACAAATTCTAGTGTATTTGTTTACATCCAACTTTCCACTTAATGTATGCTATATATTTATCTACAAATTAATTAACAATAACTAGTCATATGAAGAAATTAATTAAAAAGTTTGGTTTTGTGATCATCAGAATTATGTTCCTTTGCGTTTAATTAGTAAAATATTATGCTTGTTTTATTGTTGAATTATTACCACAAACTCAAGTCAAATTTCCCATCAAAACCATATCTGCAGTCATGTCTATTACCATTTTGCCAATTGATCTTTAAAAAAAAGAACAAAATCACAAAAATGTTATAAATTTTACTTTAAAAAAAATTAATACAAAGATTGAAAACCATAAAAATGTTTATGTAAAAAAAAAAGGAAACGCACATATACGACTCCGTTCGATTTGACTTTATACACCGCACCGAAACTTCCTATTCCACCGTCTAGATTACCAAGTTCCCAATCTGGTCCTAAATTAAATAAATTTGGTAAGTTAAAGGAATTCCAAAGGTGCAAATTTTAAGTCACCAAATTCCATATTCATTTCATAAATCAAAATTGTCACGGATTCCTTTAAAGAATTGTGATACTGAAAGCCTTTTTTGTGCAAGATATCCCATTATTTATATAATCATCAAACCATGCCTCTCTGAGCCAAACAACCAATAGCTATGAGTTCGTTGTGCAATATTCGAGGTTCTTCACAAACAACTACATCATATTTATTTCCCTCGTTATTTGTTGTCCCGTATCTATAGCTGTTTGAAGAGCCTGTATCCCACTGTACAATCAACCATCCAGCTACAATTTCAATATAATATATGTTAATTATTCTAAAAATTATTTTTATTTGCTTAAATACTGTTTTTTAATTTATGTGGTTTTGAATGCTAAATATGAAAAAAAAATGCAAAAATAATAACAATATATTATATTTTGGATCTTTCAAAAATATTTTAATTTGCATTTGTAAAGAGGCTGTGGGATGATTAGCCATTTTCAGACTATTTTGATATCCTTGAAAAGAAGAGCTCCATATAAAGATATATAGAATGATCAAATTTTAAAACTAAAAACTTTTTCTATATGCCAAATATAATTTTGATATATATGTAATTAATTCTATAAACTTATTAAAAAAATTGCTTAATATATTTGTGAATGTAGATAAAAAAAAGATTTGTAATTTTTTGACCTTGAAATATCCATGGTGCATAATCCTAAGCACATTTGTACTATTTTTGTTTTGCTTTGATAACAACTTTTCATATTGGAATCAAACCATGTACCATCTCTGGAATATGCGACTACAGTTCCAGGACTACAATTGTCCTGGTTTTCCCACTTCCAATCTGGACCTCTTTTAACCCTACCACCTAGAGGTATCAGCTGGGAGCTTTTTTCTGGGAAGGTGTCTGGCACATTATCTGAATCGTGACCCCTTATCTGCATACCGTCCATAGATGTAAATAATAATTTCTTCGAACATATATTGCAAATGTCGTCCTGTAGAAAGAATCATTTACTTTAATCTTGAAAATATTCAATTGTCGAAAAAATTTCTCGCACGCGAATAAAAGTTGTACAATTTCTTTGAACATATTTCAAAAATATGTAAAAATAATTATAAATTTCTCAGAGTTTATAATGTTTTCACGAATAAAGTTTTTATTTATAAAATTGACTTGAATAATTCAAATTAGTAAAATATGTAAATAGAAAATTATGTATAAAGTAACTAAGTACCATGTCCTTTTCAGTGAATTCCCTGCCAGGTAGAGCCTGAGTCAGTAAAAGTGAAATCGTTCCTCTGTCAAGTTCATTTAATTCTGTCGTTGAGCATATGATCGACGCTACTCTCTAATTAAAAAAAAATCATGAAAAGAAGAATTTTCAAAAATTTTGATCAGTTCTTTTTTTTAAGCGTACTTTATTCACTTTCACCCAGTAATTCATACAGTGAATTAAGAAGCTGTTCAACACATCGGAAAACATTAAAATCAGATTATCAATAGATGATAGACATTGATTGTAAAAACTGTTTTCCGTTATATTTCTAAAAATAACATGAATATTTTAATTCATCTAATAGAAAAAAGTAAAATAAGCTCTAAAAGGTTACAATTGCTTTGTTTTTCTGTGAAATGAGGATTTATAATTAATAATTTAATAATATTTATTGTCATGACTTTGATCTATATGAATATGATTTCAAATTAAAGATTTCCAACAATGTTTAACCTCATTCCTTATCGTAGCCTGGCTCTTAGCGGCTATTAACAAAATCATAATAAACAGTCATAAAATAAGACCGGTCTTTTCTGGTTCAGTGTTTCTAAAACAAAGTTTTTCGATTTCTAAAACGAGATATGTTATTGACAAACATGTCTTCTATTTATACAAGAATATCAACAATCTTGTTTAATGTAAAATAAAAGCTAATGCTATGATGGATAAAATCATCATATATTAATATAGCATTTGACTTAAGACCGAATGTTTATGACATCTTTTAAACAAATTTAGATCATTAATTATTTTCACACTAGATTGTTTATTAATTAATTATACAGTAAACTTCATTATGATAAGGGGTACACAGAGGAAGTGACTGGTCGTCAGAGGAAGGTTACTTCTCCATGGCATGTGATCCAACCTCTGTTTTCAGAAGTCTGTATTTGCTCTGCCAATGTTTTGCCTTGTTTAATTTATCACTGTTCGTTATCTTCACGCGTCTTTCAATGATCACTCAGTATTTGACAACCTTTTAATTTCGTCGAATTTCCTTTGAAAGACGCGTGATCCTTCATTTGCTGAAATTTTATTTGAAGATCTTTTTTATGAAAGGTTTCAATTTTTTTGAAATTTTTATGGCAACCTGTTTCTAGAAAACAATAAAAACCAAAACAGGCAGACGAACTGATGATTTGATGAATGGACATTGGGAATAATGAACAGAAGGACAATGGCAATTTTGACCAGGTCCTCTCTCTCTCTCAAACAAAACTCTCTCTCTCTAAAAAAGTCAATATCATGTGGATGAAAACTATAAGATGTATTCTTAGTTTCAGTATTCTATAAAAACATTTTCATCATATTAATTTTTATTTTCAACTAATTACATTTCATTCATGTTAAATTTTGATTTATAGTCAAATTTATTTTACCATATTTTCGGAATATTTAGCAAACTGTTTAGCTTCATAGGGATAGATAATCTTTCCTCCTCTTGAAAGGGCAGATATCAATCCTAAGTTTACCTATTGGAGAAAAAAATCCTTCATCGCATCTAGCCTTTTTAGCTAGATTTATCCAACATAGATTTCAAACTATAGCTTTATAAGAAATAAACTCTAAATATTATATCATATACATATAATGTTTTAATATATTATTCAAATCTCCGATCTAAATAGATTTCTTCCTTATAAATAACCCTAAGGCTAGATTTCTCCCGGTAAACATTAAAAAAAAGTGATGTTATATGTTTTATATCCTACGTTAATGACTGTTATTTCATGACTCATGAAATACATGTATATTGTGTATATATATCTTATAAAAACTGAAATTCATTGATTGATTTTCTTTACCAAAGGAACATAAGACTGTTGTACCTCAAGCATTAGAGTTCTTACCATGTCTGGATTTCTGCCGACTGGGATGCAAAAAATTGGATTGACTCTTCCAATGATTTTGGCAATCTGGAGCAAATGATCTTTTACCTTTGTAAAACATTACACAAGTGTTAATATCGCTTCCTAAAAATTGACAATTTCTACTTTAATATTGAAACAAAATAAAGTACAAAAATTAAAAGGGAACACTTCCTTTTGATTGACAGTAAATTTGAATTCGATCACTCTTAGCATAAAAGTTCTTAACAGTACGTTGTTTGCATACCTGATCATGCACATGAAGTGGTAATTTATCATCCCCCATAACGGTAAAATCTGTCGGTTTTCCCGCGGAAATGAGAATTATACGTGGATGAACATGGAACTCTCCCATCATCTTTGAATACCCTTAGAGATTGCATTTTTGAAAAAAAAAGAAATATCCTGTTTGTTAACTAATTAATCTTATGTACTTTTATTCTAAATCTTTTTCACAACATTCAGTTGATTTGTAAAGAGAATACCAAAGCTACCTGCTCCATTTGAAATTGCTCCTAAAGAGAGAAGGAAAGCAGCAGTTAGAGGTGATGGTCCGACATGTTCTACGTCATCTGTTGAAATGATAAATGAATCTTTATAACAAAAACATTTTTAAATATTCTATCATATACATATATATATAAAAAAACATTTACAATTGCATATCTCAATTGTATTATACTAACTTTTCATATTAACAAATTTACGTATCTAATGTTATGTTTTTCTTTGAATTTTGGTCACTTAAAGAGTTGTTATAGCTTTGAAATTAACACCTTGAACTTTAATTTGCAGCCAAAAAAATTAAATGATAAAAAATAAATAATGTATAGAATGAACAAGTATAAGAAATAAATGTTATGATTTATAAACTGTGAATAAAATGAAAAAAAAAAACAAGCACTTCAAGATAATATGTTAAGTGCAAAGGTTGAAACAATTCATTCCTTTCAAATCTGAATAAAATAAATTTCAAGGAATTACAATTTTAAGCAGATTGTACGAGGAAAATGGTCAAATATGTTGCATAAAAAACTCAAACAAAACAAAATAATTAATCATCTTATAAACAAATCGAATATTTAATGGTTGATCAAATTTAAAACTGTAACAGCAATGCCTATAGTGTTTTCATTTTTCAGCTGTTACTTAGTTATTGTCAGTTATTTTTCCTGTATGAGACCATTTGTCACTTTAAACAAAAACTCGGATTTAAAAGGGGTAAGCACAGGAAAAAACTGTATCAGTGTAAATTAATGTGTGAATTTCAAATGAAAGATAATTACCAATACATCGTTTTATTTGATTGTACTGATTAGAATAGTGGTATCTGAATGCTGTTGTCCTTCCGCATATAATTACAGCCACATTTTCATCTATCCCCGGATATTTTGAAAACTCTAAAAAAAAATTAATGTGTTAGAGTGACGTAATAAATATATTATGTTTAAAAAAAAGTGAAAAAAGATAAACAGCAATTCAGATTGTAGAAGACTACTAGTATATATGGAAGATGGATTCGAACCCACGACGTAAGGATCAACTCCTTACTTCGCAACTCTAAAGAAACGCTCTAACTACTGCGTCACGTGGGGTATCACGTTCAATAATAATAACCACAGTCTAGAATAATAGCATGTTAAACCATAGGTCTAGAATAATAGCATGCTATACCATCCACTATTGTACAGAAAGTCTCCTTCATCTGTTTGAAGCCGTCCTCTCCGACATTTGATGATGTGTCCAGTATGAAGATATTACACGGTCCTCTTCCCTGCTGGTATCTTGTTTCTATGACTAAAAATATTGCATTAAAGCTTGAAAACAAAAGACACTAAAATGTATTAAAAATTATAAAAGCATTTACATGTATTATGCCATGTGTTTGATTTTTTCGATACTGCAAAATTATCAATTAAAGTGAACAGAGATTTTCATAGAAAAAATAATTTATCATACATGCAACAGAATAACTTAGCAACTCAGCAACATAAACGCGATGTATAGTGCGAGATACAATCAATGAAAATAATTTTGATGGGTTGATTTATTGATCGACTGTATGTTATTTTACGTCCCATTCGAGATGTTATTACTCATATTGGGGAGGGGAGAGCTTCAAATTTCGACCTTATTCGGTATTCATGGCCTTTGAACAGTGACGGATCTTTGTCGTATCAACATGTCATGGGGCCTCGGTTTTAAAGTTCTCGTTCGAAGGCGAGTGTCACTTCAAAGTGCAGAACGCATTATGAAGAAACAGTTTCTACCTTTTTTTTATCGACTTAGGTCAGTCGTGAAAGAGATTCAATTTAAGGACCTTCCGATCACGGAGCGAGCGCTCTACCGACTGATCTACCGTGACGGTTAATGTTGATAAACCGTGAGATTATTTGATTGTTGGTAAAAGGTAACACCAATTCATTTATTTTTACCACTTCATTATCACTAGGGTCATGTGTTTTTACTTTTACTTAAATATTTACACCTTCGCATGGTATGCATTTTTTCTACAATTGTTTTTATTGTTTGTATGTTTTTTAACGTCCCCTCACATATATGCAGAAGCCACCACTTGCCAGGGAAGAGCTACAAATTTTTTCATATACTCCGGCAGTTATAACCATTGAGCAGTGAGGGATCTTTTTTGCCAGCTTTCGTGACATTAACTGATGTAAGCACATGGCTAAGGAACAGTTTGGATTCAAACCCGTGACATAAGGATCAACTCCTTTCTTCGCGACTCTAGAACGGAGTCGCTATTACATGTACCACTGCGCCACGTGGGTGACAAAATTAATCTTAATTTTTTTATTTTGATAATTACAAATTTAAACGTTTTAATTTATTTGATAGGAATAACTTACTTTTTAATGAATCAAGATGTGCTTGTTGCCTCCAAAATTGCTGGGCATTCTGCAAAGCAAAGTCCTCCATGATGCAAATTATAAAAATGAGCTCGTGGGAGATAATTTATTACTTCATGCCAGCTGTTTTCTTTCCTGTATTTATGCAATATATTCTAAGCATTTCTTCCCTGTCTCATGTTTCCGGTATTTTTCGGAAACAATTTGTAGTGTGTATGTGATGTGTGATTAGTTGGGGGGAGGGGGGGGGGGGTGGTCACCAAAGAATTTCAAATGGAATTTCTTTGGATAGCTTTGAGGATTAAAATAACATAACTTTTACGTAAGGCGACCCTTCACATCAACAGTTTTTTTTCATATTTCCAAGTTAAAAAGGGAAATTGATCGCCTACAAAACATGCATTTAAAAAGTACTTCTATCCTATACTGCGTGCACAATTACACACTTCATTAGAACCTAACAGCAACGGGTAAAATACCTGCTGAGGCAGAATTAAAAAAATAAACTACATTAAATGTTTGCGCTTACGGTTCACCATGATATTTTCCTTTGAATGCTTACTAAATGAAATATATGGAGATAGCGATCAGTATTCAAGCTAAAAAGTCATTTAACCAATACAAATTTATTAGAGCAGAGTAAACACTGATATTTAAAACCTTAAAGGCGGGGCGAGATGTCATAGAAGAGTGGACTTGCCGATCGGTTACACTCACCGTGTGCTCCTTGTCATGATAAAAACTCCAGAAAAATTCGTCGACAATTCAATGTAAAAAATTGCGTATCCAATAGTATGAAAATCGTCCGTCAGCAAATGATAAATTGTATTTGCTGACAAGGTCATTGAATCTACCAAAGAACTTTTGTTGAAAGCTGGTGTTAATTTGATATACACCTTGGTCAACAATATTAATGGTATTCGCCGGATAACAATGCAGGTTATTCTTAAAAAAAGGTAATATTTTCATACAATCTGATTAAAATCAGTTCTTTTGATCCGCATACATAGATCGCTACAAAAGGATCTGAAAAAACCCCATTTAGGGTCATCTCCTGGTGACCTTTGTAATAAAAATATTCATGAAAATTTTGACCAATCAGAGAGGTCATACTTAAGCGACATTCGGAAAAACGAAATTAGAAGTGAAAGCAGCTGCGGAGAGGATCTTATCGTTTCGTACAAAACAAAGAGCTAAAAAACTAAGCAAAAGCAAGTAATTATTGTATTACTGCACAGAAAAGACTGTGGTCCTTCTCTTGACAGGCTACAGAAACTAGGTCATGATTTTTCCATTCGAGTATCATCGGGCCTTTCCCCTCTGTAACTGAATTCCGAGATACTTTCCAATTCTCTAAAGTAAACATTTGATTGGATAATTCAAAGGTCACCAGGAGATGACCCCGAATAGGGTTTCTTCTGATCCTTGTGTAGCGATCTATGTGATCGGATAAAAGGATTTATCTGATTTTAATCAGATTGTATTTTCATATTTTCATTCATAATACAGATGATACATGTAAAATATGTGGCGCTATTGAAGTTAACTGTTTAGTTGAAAAAAAATCGCTCAGACATTATAACTTGCCATGTGCTCGTTTAATGGAACCTTTGGTCTTCTTAGAATTAATTTGCCATAGTTTGTGATCATCAAAACGTAAAAATCATGCAATATTACATATGTAACCTTTGAAATAAAGTTGTATAATTGCATGGTAGACAAAAAAGAGATAATTACCTCATCGTTTCTCTGATTTCTCCTGACTGAAATGCTCTTTATGGAAACTGAGTCTTTTTTTTTTTTTACACATATAACATGTTAAATACAACAATATTATAGTTTAAAGAATTAAAAAAAAAATCCTTTTTTGAGGAAAGAGGGATAAAGAACAATAACTTATATAAGAATTTACATACAATAAAGCTAGGAGAGCAGGGCATTTTACAAATAAACCAGTGAATTTTAATCAAGGGAGTTAGGACGTAACCATGTTCTTTCGACTCTTCACACTTGCCTGGGGCCCTATATTATCGATCAGGTAAACCGAGTTTTAATAAAAAGACTAACATTTGAGGTTTAAATTGTATTTTTTTTGCAGAAATTATAAACTTAGGTATTTCCTTCCGTTGCTATGAAACCGTTTTCCAAAAATGATTAACATTATCACTAAAATACGTTCCCATTCGTCTTATCACGAATTAAAAGTTCTCATGGCAGAATTGAACAACTAACATTGGATGGTTATTTATAAATTTATTTGAAATTCATGAACATTTCACTGTGTTTATTATTTTATTATTAATGATTATGTTCCTTGATCCTAATATCATGATTTTTTAATACCGGTATGTGTAATAAATAACATCAAACAAATAATTGTTTATTATAGATCATTTATACTTTTAGTAAAACTCAAAGCCATAATTATAACGACCCATCATTTATTGAGAACAAATCTGATTGACCAACCGCTTAAAGATTATGATTCGAGACCGACATAAATTCGAATGAGCTTTTTCGTGAATCAATATGAAGGTGAACGAAACATCATTATTTCCTGACGTCACGGCGTCAGGCTGTATAAGGATTGATATTTCCAAGATCCGAAAGTGTGCGATCATATCTAAAGAGCTAGATTTTGTGCAAGCTGATTTGCATTGGAATTCTTTACCTGCATTTTAAAAAGAAACATTTTTCAGAAAACAGAATGATATTACTGATGCAAAATACTGCAGTGTTTACTTCCTTTACTCTTTTTGCATGGAACAGATTATTCCATGTGATTCGCCGTTTCAACATATCCGTGTATCCTGTTTTCTGCATTTCTATACTACTGGATCAGTCCATTTGTATTCTACGAAAGGGGTGAATCGATCTTTTCGCGCCAAATGTCATTAGTAAGCTATATCTTCGAATTCGAGCCTTTTTTTTAATTGTTCTATTGTGTTAATGGGTGTGCTAACTTCCATGAAAACCTCATTCTAATGCCTCAGAAATTATATCTACAAGTTTTATATCATTCTTTAAAACAACATGTATACATCAGTATATGGACATGCAACACTAAAGAAATGATTTTTCTAATTTGTTTTTCGATCCCGCGGTTGGTTCATTCCATAAATGGACTAGTCCGATAATAATAAACAAGCAGTTCAAGTCATATGTCTCTGTTCAGATACACAAAGTAAAAAAGAAAGCAGTAAAAAATCTTGGATTTTACTTTCCACAAAGGTCTAACCCCTGCGAGGTGAAATTCATAATTTCAGGAACTTTTATGAATCGTTCATGAACATTCATGATGTGTTCATGACTGGTTCATGACTGGTTCATAAAGATGGTTCATGAACTTTATTCCCATGAATATATTCATAAAATGTAGTTCATGAACAAATGATGAATATATATGAATATTGGTAATTTTCATTTTAAAGACAGAAAAAATGTAGAGTTCAAGGTATTATGAATGTTCATGAATTTTCATGAAGACTAAAATAATTGACAAAAATGATTGACAGAAAACACTCAATACTCTCATAATACAACTTTTGTATGCAGATGCAATTGTTGAACAAGCCCCTGGTATAATTTATAGTTAATAACATTCTTTCACCATCTGAAAAAATAAATCATGAAATCTCTAAACATTTCGTGTTTTTATTTGATTTTAATTAAACAAACAGTGCATCACCACTGACAGCATTTTTTTTTCAAATTCATTACTTGTGTTTCTTCATAATTTCAATTAAACAGTTATATTCATCATAATATGCTTTAATTAATGTCGTTTTTCATCACACAACTTTGTTCGACCGAATTTTCTCTAACATCAAACTTTAAACAAGTTGTTGGAAAATGAAACATTCTGGAAAATGAACTTTGTGAGCTTCGTAAAAAACGTTTTATATATCTATTAACAACTAAAAAATTATATCACTTGTCTGTACTGTACCGTATTATTCCTGGATCGAAACGCTATTATACATTTCAATTTTGGTGCAGTTAAAATGTCAAAAGTTTCCCTTGTTTCGTGCGTAAATGATAAAGCACAGACTGCATGGTTGTAAAGTATCTATGACATAATCTACATTCGTATTTTGTAGTTTAAATTCTCCTATTTGTCTTCACAGCTCAGAATATTCTGTCTGAAGGCGAGAGATTGTTATTATCATGCCATAATCATGTCATAGGGGGCCGCCATACTTGCTATACGAAACTAAAAGTCAATACATGTATAATTTATGACGTAAAAAATTCGAATTCTTCATTGATAAAACTTATTTTGATATAAAAAAAATTGTATTTTCAGTGAAAAATTATTCAGATAGTGTTTGTAATTTTTTTAAACAGAAATCTTGGAAATTCGAAACTAAGGTATTTCTTAGCTCTACCGTACATTTTTGAATAGGCGCAAACTTGAAAACGCGCGAGACGTTGGAAGTGGGAATTTGTAGAGTGGAAGAATCAGTATTTGTGATCTATTATTTGCATAATCACTGTGCCGTTTTCGTATTGCATAATTTTATTTCGATCGGGTTCAATATTCTGTTTATACTAATTATGGTAGCCATGCGGTTTGCCCACAGGGGCATCTTATCCACTCTGTTCTCTACTTCACATATAAAAATACACAAGGGAAGAATCGAAAGTAGCACACGATTTTTTAAAAAAGTCAAAAAACAACTTACTTGAGAAAGTTACACAAATCTTGAAAGGAACTAGCGCAAATAATGTCCTAGTACTTATCCAGGCTAAAATATTCCAGATATATCCATCGAAAATAGCTTTTATCCAACTAAAACCCCAGCTTTCTGCACAGTGTGAAACTCTACGCCCAAGAAAAGATAACTCACCCGGATGACAATAGGGTAGTACCCGAAGTCTTCCAATGGCACTCATTCCTTTCAGGATTTGTGTAACTTTTCTCAAGTAAGTTGTTTTTTGACTTTTTTAAAAAATCGTGTGCTACTTTCGATTCTTCCCTTGTGTATTTTTATATATGGTAGAGAACAGAGTGGATAAGATCCCCTGTGGTTTCCTTTTTGGCTGTTAATTGATCCTCCCTAAGGAGTAAGTTTTATATTGTTTTATTGAATTTATATCTAACTTGATCATCTGTATTCTAACAGTGTTATGCGTGCATATTTTATCATGTTTAAATTCTGCAACTACAATGTTTTGTAAAACCGCGCATTTCCAGCATGCGATAGGCATAGGCCACTTCAGCTCACATGTTAAAGTTACGCATTTAATTTTGTATGATTGCTTATGATTTTGATATTTTATCAAATTCTTATTATGCTTTTGTAATTTGTAGTTTTTCACCCTCTCACAAGGTGTGTCCAATAAACAGTACAGTTTATGATCTTTGTCAACTTTTTAAGAAAATAACAGAATATGAAGAAGGAAGACTATATATAATTTGCTACTTCATAACTGGTGAGTGACAAAAAATGGAGGCAATCTTGTCAAAATCTAAAAAACTGTCTATTTGTAAAATAACAACTAATTAACATGATTAAAAAATTATGATAAAAATATGTCTCTTTTTTTTAATGCAATTTTTGTCCAACTTTGCTTTGATTTGGATAACCATTAACACATTAATTATAGACTGAGACTCAAAACATTCATAGACTTTGATTGATCTACAAAATGGCTGGTCCAAGAAAATAGGCTTAAATTCCACTCAGAATGTTTTAATTTTGAAAATGTCTCTGATGCAAAATTAAATGAAACTAAATGCAAGAAAATACAAAAAAGTAATGTTTTACAATCATTTACTTTCAGAAAATCTTTCTTTTTGAAGGAAAATGAAGCAGTTCACAAATGTTGATAGCAGAAGACAAGAAACTCTGTTGCACAAAAATCTGAGCTCTTGAAAAAGAAAGAAAAAAGAAATGAAAATTGCATGATATTCAATCAAAGTCCAAATGATGAAATTTATGGAAATTCCACATGGAGAGACAATAAGGATTTTTGAATTACCATCTCTGCTCAAACTGCTTGAAAGCACTGAAAACATGGTGCTGAACAAACTTTTTTCCTAGACTGGAAGTTGTAAACTGTTCAATTTCTGGCAAAAACACAATTTGAAACATGCTTAGGATTAGGATTTCCTTTTGACCAAGTCCTTAAACATTCTGCAAAAGTTGCATTTGAATTTAAATTTTTTGTACTTTTACCATAATAACTGTTTCTCATTTACTATGGTTAATGTGTCAGAATTATCTATTTTAAGTTTTTTAAAAAATTTTGTTGCCATGGTTCAAGAAAACAAACAATTTCTGTGACATCTTTCAAGAATTATAAATCATCTACTGTTACTTTTTTAGCATGACTTCATGCATTTTCATGAATAAAAATGAATAAAAATATTGCATTTTTTGTTTACAAATAAGCAAGAATATTCATGAATGCAATGGTTCATGAATTTTATTCATTCATGAACATTGGCCTAAAAAATTCATCAAATTATTCATGATTAGTTCATGAAGAAATGAACTTATTATTGGAAGTCTTGAAATGATGAATCTTTTATGACTCTTCATGAATTATTCATAAAAAAAATATTCATGAATATTCATCAATTTTCTTTCATGAATAAAAATGCATGATTTGAAAATGTCCAAAAATAAGTTCATAGGATCTTCATGAACATTTCATGAATAAAATATGAAAAATTCAAGGAATTCATGAATTATTCATGATCTCTCGCAGGGGAAGTATTGAATTTACTTATTTCATTCTCAATACAGTATATGATAGTGTCACTTTTTTAAATAAAAAAAAATTTGAACACACATTACTACTGTTTACTTCAGAGGAGAAAATACACTCTTACAAAATGTGCATTTAATTATGTCCATCTTTTAAAATGTTAACAATGCATGATTTGATAACAGATTTTATTATGTACATGTATGTAGTAATAAATAACTTGAAATTTAGTTTTTACATCCAAGGGCAGGTCATTCAATCTAGCTTTAACCCCCCCCCCATGAATAACAACTCTTTATATGCAGTGTAGAGATGATTCTTCAACAAGTTAAATAAAATCAAGATTTCAATTACACAAGGCTCTCAAATTAAATATAAAATTAGGGTATGTTTTAAAGTCACAAAAGTATTATTGCTCAAAAGGTTTATCACTCTGCATGCAGATAAATTGATTGATTTAGTCAGGCAAGCTTTTTAAAAAGCTGTTACTTGTATTATAATATGTTTACATGCGATGCATGAATTCTTTTAGGAATTTTCAAAAACTTGGATGTCCATTGTTTCTCCGGTTGTCAAATTTATCTGTATATTCTTTCCCAACACAACTCTGTAACTACGTAAAAAAATTAATTTGTAAACTCACAAAAATGTAAATTATACAAGCTTGCCTATGAGAAGGCTAGAAGACATTATTTCTCTAAAATTATTATTATAAAGAATATATTTTTAAATGAAATATGTCGGAACACTGACTTGAAACTGTATTTTTTCATTACAACATTGGAATTTGGATTCTCTCTCTCTGCGATATCATAAAGTAATTTTTAAATCATAAATAAAGCTTTGAAATACTTACACGCTGTCATCCATTTCAACAACTACGGTAGAATTCGGATTTCTTTTCCATGATTTCCATATTTTGTCATTTATTTTTTTCGGATATGGATTCCATTTCTCAGTCTTATCTTTCCACATCCACTGGCTTAATGCTATTGGTCCATCTGATTCTAAATCTGTAGAGCATTCATCCTCTACACTGTCATTTTTGAAATATTTTCCTTTAGGGTATTTTAAGGAATTTGAAGAAAGACTTGATAAGTGATTTCTATCCGATTGGCTGCATTCAAATGATGTTGATTTTGAGCCTTCGTATGAACTAGAATCTTCTGACAAGATTGAAATAAAAAACAAATAGGTCGATTACTTTATATTTAAACAGAATATTTGAAATCTATTATTGTATGTTGTTAAAGTAACTTTAAAGATGTTCCTCATTGAAAAAAAAATAGAAAAAAGATTGTTACTGAAATTGTATATTTTTTCTTTCTGTGTTTTTGGCTGCGATGATTTGCTTTCCTCTTGTAAATATTTCTCAGTCTCTTGTGAAAATGGATCACTAAAAATATGTGTCGTCAAGAGTGTGGTAACATTAAAATAATGACCATGAATAACTTTTTTTCCGAAAAAAAATCGAATTATTTTATTTCTTGATAAGTAACATTATATTGTAATGAAAAAATATTCTCTTTTCAAAAATGGATTTCAATTTATTTACCATATCTGTAGATCAAATTTCTCTTTATAACCAAATCTATAATTAGAAACACTTCCATTTGACCACTTGACCTGAAACAGAAGACATAGAAAATCACTTAATATGAAAGTTGGTCTTCTTTTTAAACCAACAAACAAACGTTAGCAAATTTTATTTTAAACGTACATTGACTGTTGCATTACTTCTGACTCTTATAACTGATCCAATGTTTCCTTCTCCGCCATCTTGATTATCCCACTCCCAGTCTGGACCTATTGCAAAGCGTTGAAAAATAAGTATTATATTTGAAAATGACACGAAATAATGACGCAAAGCATGAAAAAATTCAATTATGCATGTAAAACATAAAATTACCTCTTTTAACTAGACAACCTGTTCCAATCGGTTCGTTTTCTTCAAGAACTCTAGGAATATTGCACGGTATGACGTCATACACATTTTTCATGTCATGCCTTGGCCCGTATCTGTAAACATTCTTTCCTCCTACGTCCCATTCTACTCTCAACCAACCCTCTGTAATAAACAAACTAATTTAACCATTTTGTATACAATAGCACATATAATATAAATGCAAGGAGCAAATCAAGCACTCTAACGATACATTTATAAGTATATTTATATAAATGAATAATTAGATCATAAAAAGGAATTTGAATATTGCGTACCTCCTATTTTACATTTTTATTCAACACATGTACACTGCCATTCCTTTGAAACTCAAGCATCTTTTTAATGTCAACTTAAGAGTACTTTTGTGTACAATTAGAATGTTTTTTAAACAAAATACAGTAATTTTGCAAATTACATTGTACCAGTGACAAGGTAAGTAAATTTCCGAGCTCTATTTGTGTAGGAAAAACAGCTGTCAATGATATGACAAAAGCCTGAACTTAAATTTATCGTGGGGAATGGTTGTGCAAATGACATTAAAAAAAAACAAACATACAATATACCACGAAGTGTTTCACTACGACAGTTGATGCGCAACGTGGCTAAATACGCCATATTTGTTTAATGCAATAATATTTACCTCTTGAATATCCTATAACGGTACCAGGACCATGACTATCTTGATTTTTCCACTGCCAATCCGGGCCTCGTTTTACCCTGACTCCTAGATCTGGCATACATGGATCCCTTTTCTCTAAGTCTCCTCCTTCTCTGCCATCACTGTCCTCATCTTCTTCAGACGGTTCTGATGTATATAAGGATTTCTTCGTCCATAGTTCAAATATATCGTCCTGGAGAAAAAAAATAAAATTTTGTGATGAATGACTTAACTTTGACGACAAATTAATTATTCAATTTTTGCTAATTAAAACAGCATTATAAAAAATCAAATTTTGTAATGATACATTTTCTAGCTTTGCTGTTTTTCCCAAACTGATAACACTGTTTTTGTTGAGAAAGAAGACTTCTTGTTGAAAATTCCAAGACAATCTGTACATGCATTAATTAAGTTGGAACATGTTACATGTATGTGAAAAAAATCAATTGTACCTTATCCATTTCGGTGAAATTATTCCCAGGGATTGTCATCGAAATAATTGAAGATAATGCATCCCTATCCGTCACATGATACTGTGACAATGATGATAATAATGCCGCTGTTCTCTGTGTGAAAAATGGATTATATGGTAAAAGAAATCACAAAAAATATTGTTCAAAGTAGTGAAACATATTAACAGATCGAAAATGAAAACTAAATTATATATATAAATGTAAAATCAATCCGATGAAAAGTTTTTTTTTATAAAAGCTTATACATCTATATTTTCTAATTATATAAAACAATCATTTTACCAAACAAAGACGTTATACACATATTTAGGTACGTTACTGTTATAACGAAACTGAAGAGTTTGAAAATCAATGTTAAAAAAGTTTATTTTCAAGATGAACATGTAATGGATATAAATACCACATTCTTTGAATATCTTGAAAATTGCAAGGCTTCATAAGGAAAAACTATCTTTCCTCCTCTGGACTCAGCACACATGAATTCTAACAACAGCTAAAATTAACGAATGTTTGCATTAACGTCTAAAAAAAAGTATCAGAATGGTTAAATTCAGAAGGAAAAAAGAATACTTTTACCATATCTGGATTCTTGCCCAAAGGTATGCAAAAAATTGGATGACGCCTTCCAACTTGACGAGCAAACAGTTGAAGGTTGTTTTTGGCCTAAAATATTAACCGTCTTTCATTAATGCTGAGTATATGTACTACATGATAATTGATGTAACTGAATGTGAATAACTGATTATCAGTCATATCTATTTACGTCCTCAGTTTCCTGAAGATCGGAGTCGTCTGCTTCACTGATTATCTGAAAAGGAGTCGGTCGACCATCAGACATGAGAATAACTCGGGGCCGAATTTGAAACTCTTGCATCCTTGACGTATGACCTAAAAAAGAAAAAAAATTAGCAAATTCATCCCCACTAAAAAACTTTATAGATAAAAAGTATCTCCCGAGAAACATTGTCATAAACTACGTTTCGGCAGACCTATTTCGTGCGATTCATAATTAACCACAAATGCCTAGTTCATAACAGACAATGCTACCACTAGTAGATAATATTTAATTCGTTCTTTTTATATGTGAATGCATTTCTTTCTACTTCTAATAACCGATAAAAGCGAAAGGGAGTCATGTTAAGAAATGATAAAAGCATTACTTGCTCCATTATGAGTTGATTCAAGGCAAAGTATAAATGCCGCCATCAATGGAGATAGCCCGCCATATTCAACATCATCTAATATAGGGCAAATCAAGTGATCTTATTTATTTTTGTAATAAAAAATTACTCAGATAAAAAGAAAACAACAGAAACATGAGCAATAAAACTAAAGCAAATTTTCAAATTATTTATAAAAATACTTTTATTTCTATTTTTATTGACATGTAATTAACAAATGCATTGAAAAAAGAACACAACATCGTATAGATTTACATGTATCTATAAACCAACAGTTACACAAATATGCTTTAAAATGATTGACTGAACTAATTGTTTTACCCAAACATTTAGATACAGCAGAATACTGGTTAGAGAAATAACGTTGGAACCTAGTGTTTTTGCCACATATAATAACAGCAACGTTTTCATCTTCCTCTGGTTGGTTTTCATACCCTAGAAAAGCAAAGCGTCATAGAAATGTTTTGGTAGGTCTGAAACAAAATATGCAAAACATATAATGTGAAATCATCAATCTTAGTGGGAGAAGCAATGTTTGGGGATTTCTTTGGTCGTCTCACCCAGAATATACAGCCCTAAGAAGGTAAATTTAATTAGCAATTAATTCAATGAATCTATCCTATAAAGGTCCCCACGAACAAATAAAACTGCTTGCTCATGAAATTACCTCAGGAATCAAAAGGATTCCACAATTGTACAAGCATTTAACTCTCTCACCTGTTATAATTGTACGAAACGTGTCCTTCATTTCATTGAATCCCTCCTCTCCAAGACTTGATGGCGTGTCGAGTATGAAGATATTGCATGGTCCCTTACCATGTTGGTGTCTCAGTTCACGGTCTTAATCAGAAAAAAAATTAAATTAAAACTTGTCTATTTTAAATTCATATCCCAAATTAAATCTATTTTTTAAAATAAAGGTGTTGCTCGTGTGCACCGATGTTTCTTTAAAGCAAAAAAATATCATTAATTTTGCAAAGATCGTCCAATTAATTTAAATAAAACAATATTTTATGCATATTGACATGTACTCTGATATGTTCACTGCATGTAAATTTCTAGTCAGTCTCAAAGGGAACACTTGTACCTTTCAGCTATGTACATGTATCCTGTATTGTTTCATGTAAGGTGATCCCCCTTAATGATTTGTTTTACGTTTTACTTTATGTCATTCAATTAAATGACATAATTGACGAAACTGCATATCTGTGTTTGGTTATGTTTTACTGCACTATTAGGCTGATATTTCTCATAGAAGGCATAAATCCTTATGTGCTATAGAAGTACATGAAGTGGTTTTAACTCTTCAGTAATTTTGAAATAACTTTTGGAAAAATCTTTCCTGTTATTCGGTCTCTTAATTATACTTAAATAAAATAAAATATAGACATAACCTAAACTAACACAAATACCTCGTAAAGTGCAAAAACTCAATAGAAATAATACAAATCGAGATGAGAGCAAACACGGGTATAGTGATCCCGATTGTAGCTACAGGTTTTACAAATCTTATGAGACAAATAGAAAGTTTAAAAAATAATTTAGAAAATACCCTTGACAACAAATTCTCAAAGACTGGTTTGAATCTCCTTTTGCTTTTTTTCTTAAAAAAAAAGCAAATTATAATTAATTGACTTTAATTTGTCAAGGAATACAAAGTATACATGAGTATATATATACATGTAATATATAATATTACACGATGAAATGTTTGTGTTACAGTTCTATAAATATCTGGTGAGAAATTTAAGAAGATATCATTGTTTTGAAAGCTATACTTTCATTATTAAGTAAATCCTTTAGTAACGAATTTGTTCCAAAACCAAAATATCACAAGGAAGAACTTACTTATTTTAGCATCGATCAGTCCTTGCTCCCTCCAGTATTTTAATGCTCTCTCGAAGCCTAAGTTCATCCTTTCAAGCATAACACAGTCATGTATAGTTTATCTATTGTAAAGAAAATATAAAATGTTATCTTTATTTACTTTTTCAAAACTCTTTTTAGAATACTTTCATACTAAACTACCTCAATGACGTCTCTCCATTAGTATCTGATAGAAAGTCACGTATGTTTCTCTTCCTCTTTTAATTGGTGACTTCCTACAATGTTGCTGGGTTTTTAAACTCTTAAACCTACCAATGGAAAAAGAGATGGCAAACAATGTAATCAACCTTTGTATTAGTTTGCAATAAAATATAAACTGTTGATTTTAAACAAATTCTTTGTACATCAGGTGAAAAAACTCATGAAATATGTATTTGATATTTCACAAACATCTAAAGTCAACTGCGTGGCGCAGTGGTTAGGGCGTCTGCTTTAGCTTCGCGAAGTAAGGCGTTCATCCACAGAATTCCACAGTGGGACGTGGAGACCAGTCCTTCGGATAAGCTTAAGACTCTATAAACCGAGGTCCCGTGTCGCTGCAGGTGTTGGCAGGAAATGCCGGCATATCTGAGTGAAAAATTCTAAACAACTTACAAACAAACAAAGACATTCCCGTGGTCCATAAAGCTCTCAGTAAGTATAAACAAAATTAAAAATAAATAAAAAACAACCCTCAATGGAGTTTTAGAAAAGAACGTGATTTGCTATCGAGGATTTAATGCAATCAACAATTTCCCTGATCTAAAATAAGTCAATAATTATTATCTGGGTCATGATTTATGGTCATATTTGAATCATGAGACATGTTTAAAATTATTTACTAGCAGATGCTCGGAGATTTGCATTCCTATTGTGTTTGAACAGAAAAAATGTAGTCACTCTCTTTTCGACGTATCATATATAAATCAAATTATGCCCCCGGTATTACTGTAATAAAACAGGAAATGAAGTTGTTTATTCATGTTTGATTATTTTGACATTGTGATTTCAAATTTCTTTAATGAAAGTAGATCGAATTAAAGATGGGTGGAAATGATAGACTTGTTAGACCTTCCTTATTTTGATAACTAAAGTTATGTTTAGTTTTAATCCGATTTAAACTATCGTATGAAATATATAATTATGTATATATCAATTTAATTACACATAATTTAAATTTGATCAATTAAATATACACATAACATCCAAGCTTGATTTATCACAAGTCTTTATAATGTACTCAGGACTCCATTATGAGCATGGATTGCCCACTGAGCTGAATCGGCATGCATATGGTTTCATTTGCACCAGTTTTGCATAAAGACCAGATGTATGCTTTATAATGGAGTAAGGTAGTTCACCTCTTTTTTTGTTGTGTTTCTTCGGTTAACTAAGTTAAGAATGCCTTTCTCATCAACTGTTGTTAAATTTCTTGAACATTAAATATAAATGTCAAAATGAGATAATATTCCTTTTAAATCTTTCTGAGAGTGTATAGTTTTATAAAATTATCAATATATGCTTTTACAAAGCTTTCTTTATGCTTTATATAGCTGTATAGGAAATATAGTTTACGATAACCTTGCGGTATTTTGAAGATTGGAATTTGATATTTTAAAAGAAATCCTGCTTGTATGATTGTATGATTGTATATTTCAACATTTGATACCAGAATACATGTTATTATCTTTACACCGTTCGACAAGACTTAATCCACAGAAAATTTAAAAAAAATCATAATGCAAGTCTTTTGTAATTGTTCCGTTTTATTATTATTTATTTTAATGCAATTTTAGTGTTTATTTCTTGACAACCAAATAATGCATGCATAACTTTCAAACGTCATTCTTCACAAGTTTTACTTCCATTTTTTCCCTTGTAATCAAGTTAATCTGCATATTCTTTGCAAAAACCACTCTGTACCTATAAAACAAACGACGAAGAAGATATAAATATGTAAGATCTGAAAATATATTTTAAAGCTGAAAACGATTCGTAAAAAAATGTTTCCGCCATTTTTGTTCGGATTCTCGCTATATCTGCAGACCCCTATATAAAGGACAGGACTTAAACACCTTTCAGTGTAATCAGTCGACATCGGTGTAGACGGAATTATGTTATACAGCTCACGGAAGCGACAATAATAAAGTAATTACTTCGTCTAATCCTGGAAAGTAAGACACCAAAGAAACTTACAAGTAGAGTTATACAGGTCAGTGCAGTATACAAACAAACACAGATACATGTAACTGCAATAAATGTAAACAAAGGTAATGCAAGATAACCAGCACGAACATGGGTCGCCAATCTACACCGATACCAGTGACAATAAAGCAGTTAGGTGATACGAATCTGAAGAGTATACTCTTGTGTGTGTTGATGTATCGTAGATAATGATATCGAAAATGGCGTATACCTATTTACGAGTCGTGTTCAGCTTTAACTGAACGGAAATTTATTATCCAAAACTAATACAGGTAATACAAAGCAAACATTCTATCATAAGGATGAACATAAAAATCATCATTTAATGTGATGACAACGGTTGAGGTTGGGTTTCTCTTAAAATTCTTCATCAATTTTTCATTTATTCTCCTTGAATAATGATTCCATATGCCATTGTTATCCTTCCATAACCAGTGATCACAATAAAGAGATGGGACTGTGACGTCAGAATAATCTAGGTCCAAATCTGATTCATCGTCAGTTTCAACCCTGTCATTTTTGAAATATGTCCCTTTTGAAGTTTTAAGAAACGTTTCCACATTAGTTTCACTTTCAATTTTTAATATCTCTTTCCCTGATCTTTGAGTATCTGCTAAAATAATATATCAAACTGCATAAATGGTACATCATTTGCATTCGATAACTTTTTGGGTAGGAGTAAAGAAGTATAAATAATAACTGAATTTGGTTTCAATATACCTGTTGGAATTTCAGTATAAATATTTTGCATAGTCTCTGGCAGTTTTGAGGAAGCGCATCTTTGTTGATCCTCTAAAAATCTGTTTGCGTCTGCTGAGAAAGGCTCGCTAAAAAATTGTAAAATTATCATATTTTTATTTTAAGGCAAATGTGTCTTAAACACGGATAACATCAAGATATTATAGTCAATCTTGTAATAAACTGCTAAATGTTCGTTTACATTTACATGATTATTAATTTATTTATAATCGACCCTAAATTGGCTATTTAGCTTATCAAATTAGATAGAGGCAATTTACATAATACTCCAAATCTACGTGTAGATACATGTACAAAATCTCTCTATATCGAAAAAATATAAATACGTATACAATTTGGCTCAATAAACTATTTGGAGATTACGAAGAGTATTCAAGCTGAAAAGTCCATTAAACAATACAAAATGGGAACAGAGTAAACACACATTCCAAAACATCAAAGGTGAGATCGGGTACCATGGAGGAGTGAGCAGTGCTTACACCTGCCATGTGCTCCTTGTCTTGATTGAGAAGAAACGGAAACATTAAGTGCGTAAATCATGGCCAAACAATAAGTATGAATAATGTATGTCAGCATTTGATTTAATGATAAACTGTGGTTGCTGACAAGGTCATTGTATCGACCCCGAAAGATACAACTTACGAAATGATCTTACGAAATGATGACTTAAAACAAGACTGTTGGTATTCTTGTTTTTACATCTTGTTTGTCGACAACTTGCTTCTGTTTGTAAATTTTTCATACGTAGAGCATGCTCTTGCGTATCGAATCAATTTAGAAATATAAACCCTGTATTATAATACAATTTTTATATGTATATAAATAATTACTATATAGAAAGGTCAAATTCACCACCAAATCCAAATCGATAGTTATTTTTAGAACCATTCTGCCAACGAACCTATTTTTTGTAATTGAAAAGAATTTTTTTTTAAATTCATATTGACAAAAAAGCGTAATAGTTCTATAGATCTGGAAAACCTAGGTGCCGATGATTAGCAAGATGGATTTACCTCAACAATTCCATTAGGGGATGCCTTATACACCGAACCTACAGTGCAGGGAAATAATTTTGTTACAGCATCAATGCTGATTTTGGTGCTTCCTATGCTTGCTGATTTTGATGCTTCCTTTGCTTGCTGAATTTGATGCTAGTTATCCTTATCCTGATCCTGGTTTGATCTTTATCCTGATGCTGGTTTGAAACAAGGTCAATGCTAGTAATGCTACCGGAAGTAGGATTATCCTGCCGGAAGTGGATAATTCAAAAACAGCATCGCTATTTTAAGCCATTAAAAATAATTTTTGGAGTAATTTTTATTTGTAATTTGTATTAAATGACTTTCCTTTATCTGTTTTCATTTTGGTCAATGCTAGTTTTATCCTTTGCTTGCTGATGCTGATCCAAGTAATGCTGTTTTTTTAAATGCTGATGCTGATACTAGTTCTATCCTGATCCTACTTATGCTGATCCTGATGCTGGTTTATGTAACAAAATTAGTTCCCTGCACTGTATACTTCCTTGACCGCCATCTTGATCACCATATTTCCAGTCCGGACCTACATATATTTTTAGAAGAATTTTATACGTAAATTTGAAAGTCATTTTTTATGTAAATTATGTCTCTATTATTTTCCATCAGAAATATGCTCATTCAGATGATAACTGTATGTGCATATCCTTTTTTATTCATATATGATATATTCTGGTGAGCTTGAGATAAAAGATATATTTGTTTAAACATGTTTAACATTTTAAAACCAGTTAATAAAGCACATACCTCTATATACCAAGCACCCAGTGGCTATAAGCTCATTCTCTAATATCCTAGGTACATCGCATACGATGACGTCATATTTATATTCCTGTTCAATGGATGATCCATATCTACACTTATCCACAGAATCTCCATCCCAGTGGACAATCAACCATCCAACTATTGGTTTCAAGGAGTACAAGAGATACATACATAATTATTATTATAACAGTAACTTGATCCTTCGGGCTGATATGGGGCCATTCGTGCAGATATGAAATATGATATATATCTTAATATGAAATATTCTCTATTTACTAAATACTTAAGAAAATATGTATAATGGGAAAAAAGGCACATATAAAAGAAAAGAAAAGAAATGCAAATATTATTGCTAAACTTGAGTTAATTCAATATTTTGCATGACATAATCATATTAAAAAATGATTTTTGGTAACTTGAGATCGTAACATTTGAAGAAGAAATTCAATCGTAATCATGTACAGTGCTAAATACGTAGTGAGAATTTTTAAATATAAGTTTAAATTTGAAAAAAAACCTTTAGCATACATAATTTAAGAGGACTTTAAGCAGAATATTTTTTATTTTACAAATTATCCAAAGAATTGAAATATTATCAAACTTCTTTGTGGAACTGCCTATACATGTATTGTATTTTTGCGTATGCAAACATATGTACAAAACATCTGCATCACACTATGTTTAAACTGACTATAAATTTAAATATCACTCTAAGGGATGAAGATAAAACCCAGGACACTTTGTGAACTTACCATCTTTAGAATGCTCAATCACAGTCCCAATGATATGTCTCTCCATAGTACCCAAATGACCGCCCGGACTCCTTCTCACTCTACTGCCAAGCGGGGGCATACGAGGGTCCCACTCTATGAGTGAATTCATATCTTTTTTGCTGTTGATAGACTCTTCTTCACTCTGATCCATTGGTTTAAATAGGGACATTTTTGTACAAATTTCAAAAATATCCTCCTATACAAAACGAAGATATCGCAAGAATGTTTTGATAAAACAAATGTTGGATGATTCATCACATATTTGTATGACTTGGAAAAGAAAAGAAGCACAGAATAATTATAATCACAACTTCCTCCATATGGTTCACTAAGGTGAAGTCGGTTGGCCTTCCAGCCGAAATTACAATGAACCGGGGATGCACATAAAATCTTCCCATCACCCTCGTATGTCCTTAAAATCAGTAAATAGATATCAATGGTCTACGAATCTGTTAATACGAAGTAATAATCTGAAAGGTGCAAAATAAACTAGTACTAACCTGCTCTTTTAAGAACACCTCCTAAAGATAGGATAAAGGCCGCGGTAAGGGGACACGGTCCGCCATATTCAACGTCATCTAAAAAGAATTAAGGTTTTCCATTGAATGAAAGTTACCAGGTATATTTGGAGAGAAAAAAGCAAGAGTATTCACTGTTTTCTCAAATTTTTATAATCTTTATTATAGTTTTTCGGGTCTTTTTATATATATAAGGAAAATAAAAAAGAACATTTATAAACTCCTTCCTCGGAAAAATCACATTTGAACAAATGTGCCAAAATATAGGATAAAAAATGTCTCTAAACACTGTGTTTAATGTAAAGTTATGTGTAAATGACACCATTATTTTATTTCTTTGTTTTCCCTTGAAAGCAAAAAGGCCAACTGCCTGGGCTTTGTATTTCTGTTCATACCTATACAATGTTTTATCTGGTCATAATTATTAGAATAGTAGTGTATAAATGTTGTTGCCCTTCCACATATCACCACAGCTACATTTTCATCCATTTCAGAGTATCTGGCATATTCTGAAATATAAATAATTCGGGCACATAATTTGATCTGAGGTTATGTCAGATAAATCTATGAATCTTGTATATTTTTAAAGCATTTTTGTTTTCCTTTCCAAAGAAATGAATATTTGTTTTGGTTTTAGGTAGAAATTTAGAGACAGAAATGTAAAACTACCATCCATGATAGTACAAAATGTATCTTTCATCTGTATAGGGCCATCTTGTCCCATATTTGACGATGTATCTAATATAAAAACATTGCATGGTCCTCTTCCTTGATTATGTCTTCGTTCACTATCTAAAAAATAGTCATAAAGATGCTAATTATGTCAAGTTATGTTAGAAGTTAGATTTATCGATTATAGTTATAAAATGGTACCGAGCTATGTGCAGTGCTGCTGACAAATGTATACGTATTACGTATTAAATTGAGAAAAGTAAAATTTAAAATTAAAAGTGAATAAACATTCAGAAACACGATTATAAGTATTCATATAGCATTGAATTAAAAATGATAAAATTTATTTTTCGTCGCCTCTGACTCGGCCTGTTGAAACCAATGTTCTTTAGCGTTCTGCAAGGCACAATCCAGAGACTCTACATAATCACTAGAACAATCAGAGAAAACATTCTTTTATTTTAATATATTGTGTTCATGCATTATGTTTCAAACTACTAAGTATACAATACTTAGAATTTATAATGCAGCAATATAATTGTATTTTAAAATTCACACTTACAGAAATGACATCCTCTCTGTTTACATAACATTTCTATTTAATTGCAAGAATTATTTCCCTGTCGCTCGTTTGTGTGAATTATCTTCCTGCTTTTTAATATTGCTTCAGAGATTTATTTGGAATATTTATAATTATAAGCCATACAATTAACAGTGTTATACAACTAATGAAAACCTAGCCCAATAACATAAAATTAAAGAATCGGTCTGAGAAGTCACTTCGTTTTGTACATTGTCAAATTGAAAAAATGTGTCTAGAGGATTCATAATGCTTTATTGTTTCTAGCAAAGAATTACCTTTGCTCCCTTTTTGTGCATACGAAATGATGTATTGTTTGTATAAAATGAAATAACGTGTTATATATGCTTGAAAAAAGTCAGCTCGCAGCTGTATTATATGTTTAAAATATGTTTTGGTTATCACTGACCAGGATCAAGGGAAATTCCAAATACAGAAAGTGAAGTAGAATGGAAAACGTACAATTTCAACTACATATTCAGAAAAAAATTATATGAAGTTCAGAAGTATTGATCAGATATGTCCTCTATGAATCATTTCCTCCCCCAAATATTTAGAAAGGTTGAATGCATCTTGGGATCTGGGTTTTTCTATTGGTTATTTCTCTTGATTATATTCAATCATATTTGAACCTTAGTCTTTTTCCGCTAACTGCATTTTCCAAGAAGGTGTAAGTTACATGTATGTACCTAGGTACATGTACGACCTTCATAAATCTTGATACTTTTTCTATTATTTACTTGCTCTTTGGATTTCAAGGAATCAAGACATTCCTTCATTAAGATATCACAAATGAATGATATGAATGTGAAGCCTCCTTTTTCTGATGTATTTTGTTTTCATTACATATGTTGTGCCCGTTTGCAAAATCTTTTGAAAACTATATGTGCCATATTTGAAAGAAATTGTGTAAACTTGTTAATAATTAAGGTTGTTAAATTTGACAATTTATTGTAAAAGTTAAAGTTCTGAAAGTACATGTATTTGTCCTGATTTACCGTAGAGGCGACGTGAATATTTGTTGACTACCAATGGCACCTTCTTCTGTGTACTTTTGGCAAAACCGATATGGCATGTACTCCAGTACTTCAGTACTTCATTTTCAAACTTTAAAGTGCTTAGACCAATCGGTATTATGTAAGCTTATATTTTATATTTTTTTGTTTATGTATTTGTATGTATAACATTTTTGAAAGATTAGGAATATATATATATTTGTTATTGTCTTTTGTTTTTATTTGTAAAGCTTAAGGTAGGACACAATAGATAGGCCAATTTTTTCCTCAAATTCAATTTTTCTGAAACTTTGATATTTTGTTCTAGGATACAAAATCTCTCTTTATACATGAAATTATAGAAATTCAACCACACATTTTTAGCCCATATAGTCTGAATATGGCCTATCAGACCCCTATAAGAAGAGTGTGAAATCATACATTCGACTTGAAAATGAACCTTATTTTAGAATTATTAATTGATCTATTGCAATTTTGTGTAATAAAGATAACCTTTTTTGTTACTTTAAATCAGTAAGTCATATTGGAAAATTTGAGTAAAACATTAAGTAAAAATGTAACATATACATAGCGTCCGAATTGAAAATTCACATGTAAATATCCGACAGATTAAGTTTTCTTAAGAGAAAATGCATAATTCAATTTTTATAAAAAAAAAATTAAGAGAATAATTTAAATGGGTCCTAGAATAAAGTGTATAAAAATAAAGAAAATTGAACAAGTGGTTTCAGATATTTTGGCGATTAAAAAAGATTTCAATGGCAATAAAAAACTAAAACTAAAAAAACTAAAAGGTTCAGCAGATGACTTCACAATATTTGGCCTTTGACCTCTTGATATGACCTTGACCTTTGTAGTACATGTACATCAAGAATGGAAACTCCTTAAACTTGTAACCAAATATCAGCCCTCTACTATTTACTGAACAAAAGTTACACTGAATTTTATAACAGACTCTTGCATATTTGTTTTTTTTAACCTAGATAGCTTAAACACATTCCAAAATGTAAGCTCCCAAGTGATCAATATATTGGATACTCTGATTTTCTCAGAAATCATGACGCAAACATGCCAAAAGATATAATTTTTCTTACTGGGATCATTCATTGATGTCAATATAGTTATATTATTCTTTTTTCTCCTGGCCAGTACTTTTTCAGAGATGAGTTAAAATAGAATCCAAGGGTGTTTTGTCCTACCTTAAGACTCGTTTGTTTTTAAAGATTTTGTTCTTTAACCCATTCAGTATTGAGTCAACTCTTTCGATTTCATAGACTTGTATTAAGCTATTCAAACAGTATGATAATGTAATGCCCTGTCTGTCTTTAATACTTTAAGTTTTCATCATGAAGGTCACTGCAATAAAGTTTTAAAAATCTGCTGCTAGAAAGTTCATTTTCCTTTTCAAAATTTTCCCCTTATTTTTAGTGTTTGCTATTCCTTGTCTTTGTTGTCAATTTCTTGACAAGACGGATGTTATTATTTTATTTTCAGAAAAACCTTTTAAGCAAACAAACATAAGAAAGTGACTTCGTTATTCATTCTTTATTAATTTAATGTCTGTCGTTTCTCTGTTCTCAAGGTTGATTTGAATTCTCTTGGCCATAACCACCCTGAAACTAAAAGGAATATACATACAAATTTTATTATGCATATATTATTGTTTGTTATATAAAAAAAAAACAATTGTCAAGACGACTAAAATGTTGAATGCTAAGTGAATCACATTTAGAATTGAAATTTTTTTCTGAATACTTTCTTTACGTTTACAAATGATGAACTGATCTGAACAGTCTTACTTTGTTCCATTTAAGGAAACAATTACAGTTGACTTTGACTGTCTTTTAAAACATTCATTAATTCTTTGATTTATTTTCCTTGGATACGGAATCCATTTTCCGCTGAATTCTCTCCACATCCATTGGTCAGTTAATACGGCTGTCTCATTTAATCCGTCCACCTCTAAGTCTGACAGAGAATCAGGAACTTTGTCATTTTTAAAATAATGACCTTTGATAGTCTTTAAATGAAATGAAGAAGTTAAGCTGTCCTCAAAGCTTGGTCTGTCACTATTCTTTCCCATTTTTAGAAAACCTGAAAAATTTATTTGTAAAAGATAATTGTGTATTTAAATAATTAAATCAATACTAATTAGGCCTATTATATATTTGATTTTACTTTTTGGTTCGGTTGGATGGTTATCAGAAGCGGCAGTTGTCATTTGTAATTCATGCGGTTGAATTCCATCTGATGAAAAAGAGTCACTATGAAAATATGAAATCAAAATCAGTCAGTCAAAGTTTGGTAAATGAATAAACAATACTTTCTGTACTATGCTTTCTGGACAATTAACTTCAATATGCAAGGAACAAATTACAAAACATGTTTTATGTGTACTTCCACATATCATAAGAGATCCATTTTAAACTTAACATTTTCTGAAAAAAAATTCTTACGAAATATTTAGATCAAACTTCCCGAGGTGACCAAATCTGTAGTCGCCTTTTTCGCCGTTTGGCCATCGCACCTTTTAAAGAACGAAGACAACATTCTGTTTTGTTTTGAACTTTGGTTTCAGAGTAAAGTGGAATTTTTGTCGATATAGAGATAGACTCACATAAACCCTTCCTGATTTTCTGACTCTGTAAACGGATCCAATACTACCCTCACCGCCATCTTGATCTCCCCATTCCCAGTCAGGACCTAGGAAGAAGAACAATTTCATGATACTAAAAAAACCTTACGTAAAGAACAGAAGTGTATCAGTCAACTATGTACAAAACTTCTTTACAAACTTTAGTTATAAGTACAAAATAATTCAAATACTATTAAATGGCCAGCCATACAGCAGTATTGATAAATTTAGATTCTACTATATATATATTTGTTTTTTAATTTTTTTTTTTTTGATTATTGATAAAGGTTCTGTAAGCAGTTAGTTCACAACTACTACCCCAGCTCCAACATGGTTTGATTGATTGATATTGTTTAACGCCGAGTTAACAATATTTCATACATATATTTTTATGTAGCTCCAATATAAGCTCCAATGTGAGAAAAATGATGCGAAAATGCATTTCTTGGCTGTAAAAATTCGTTGATTTCATTCAGGGGTATAGAATAAAATTGCGTTAACTTTAAAAATACCAACTTTATAGAGAATCCCCAAATATCAGTCAAACCGAAACATATGAGAATGTGCAAAATGACATAATGTAACGAAAATTCTGTGAAAGAATTTTGTTTATTCGAATAAAAGGAGTTAGAGATTAAAAATGGACAGGCAATATTAATCATGAAATGACAAGGCCATGATTTGATAATTGATTATACTGACAGGAAAAAAAATGCAAAATATCACTTTATATTAAAGATTCATGTTAATTTCGATTCTGTGAAAAGAGCCGTCCAAACTTCCTTAAAATATTTTAAAAATTACAAAGGAAGGCATACTATTTATGAGAAATCTAAAATTTCAATCTGATCGAAACCTTCAAGTAGAAAAGCCCAAGGCAACAATGTAGTTATAAATGATTATTCAAAAGTCATGAAAATTTTATTATGCCCAGAGAAGTTGCAAATAAGGCATGGCTTTCCTTATAAGCGGTAAGAGTGGGCACTGACAGCGGTAAGAGTGGGAGTTATGGAATCTGGATAGGGACATGCAGTTCACAATCAAACCATTGAGCATCGACATAAAGGTCAATTGCGCAATAACGATGTAGCGGTGGTGCGATGGCGATGATGCTATGGCGCAATAATGCGATCACGATGGTGCGATAGCACTATGGAGCGAAAGTATATATCGCTTCACCGTAATCGCACCATATCAAAATATTCATCGCACTATCGTGTCATCGCTATCGCACCATCGCGTCATCGCCTCATAGAACTATCGCATTATCATCGCATTGTCGCGCCATCGCATCATCGTAATCGCGCTATCGCTCCAACGCCTCATCGCTATCCAACCATAGCTTCATCGTCATCGCATTATCGCATTATCGTACTATCGACCCAAGCCTCGATGGAGCGATGATGCGATAGTGAACACCATACTGAGTTGACTATATGCATGTACCATAATGCATTTTTTCCTATAATTGTTAAAACATCTTGAACAGGAAATATATGACACAGTTTTTGGAAATCGGAAACACTGTAAAGGGTGTACTTTTTGAATTCATATTGCTTTACCTCTGGTGACTAAACATCCGGGTGCAATTAGTTCAGTATCAAGGATCCTAAGTTCAGTGCAGACAATGACATCATATACATTTCTAGCAACATCATAATGATAGTAATTCTTTTCACCTGCATCCCACTCAACCATTAATCGACCTTCAATAAAAAGTCACATACAAGCACATCTTTTAATGAATGTTCATGTAATAAAACACAAAGAGTAATTGTTTTCTGCTTGGCATGCAGATGATTAAAACTCGTTTTGGTTTAAATTTATAAAGGTTTCATAAAGGGATGTGCTTGATTCTTCCCCAACGATAAAATTTATGATTCCTATATATAGCTACCATCCAAAGAATGCCCAATGACTGTGCCAGGACCATTGCTATCTTGGTTCCCCCAGTGCCAATGTGGTCCTCTTTTAACCCTTGTACCCAGACAAGGTAAAAGGGGATTTCTCTCGTGATAAAAAGCATCTTCATTTTCATCTTCTTCAATCTCAGCGACGATCTCCTCTACTGAGACGAAGGCAGACCTTTTCTTGCAAATATCTACGATATCCTCCTGGAAACCATAGATTATTCTGTAATCTTTTAATCATATCTTTTAAATTTGCAATTCTATACAAAGATAAAATTATTCAAGCATTGTTTCTGATTAATTGATTGATTGTATGTTGCTTTACGTCCGATTAGAGATTTTTTCACTCATGCAGAGGCATGCGGTTTCTGCTTTCAAAGTTGTTTTATTTTAAAACAATTCGGCTTGAACACATGATATGAAGAATCTTTTAAACTGTTATATTTTATATCGTCCTGGAAATCAGAGATTATTCTTTATTTTTTTTAATCATACCATTCAAATTTGCAAATCAGTACAAAAGATAAAATTATTGAAGCCATGTTTCGGATTAATTGATTGATTGTATACATGAAGTTTGACGTCCCATTCGAGATTTTTTCACCCATGCAGAGGCATGAAGTTTCTGCTTTCAATTTTTTTTAAAAATACAAATTCGGGTTGAACACATGATATGAAGAATCGTTTAAACTGTTATATTTTATTTGGTTTGGATAAGAATTATTATTGATATTGATTTCAAGACTTCCTCGACAGCACGTCGATTAACCCAAATGGACTAAAATGGAACCCAAATGAACCCAATGGAAACAGAAATGGGCCCAAATGGAATATTACTAATTTAAAATAATAATAATAAAAAAAAAAATGAACTTACAGTTACGAGTGTTGTTTTCAAATAATTATTGATTTCTAATATTGCATTTTGAGACATGAATTATTTTCGATAGTATGCTATAGATATATCAGCAAAATTAAGGGGGAGACATGGCCTCTTGACCCCCCCCCCCCCAACACAACACAACTACTCCGTTCCTACGACCAAGAAAACTATATACTTCAGTTTTGTATTCAATTATGTGCAAAATTTATTACAAATAGAAAAAAAATCGTATTTTTAAAATACAATTTAAGAAAAAAAATAATATCAAAATATCCCCTTTTGTAAAGTTCATTATTTTAATTAATAAGTAGCAACTATAGAATACGATAATATAATATATATCATATTCCATTTGGGTCCATTTGATTTTCCATTTGGGTCCATTTTGGGTTCCAATTGGGCCCATTTGGGTCGTCGGTAATCTTATTTCCAGTTACCTTATCCAGTTCAGATAACATCATGTCTGGTGAAGAGGAAGTCAAGAGAGTGAGTATAGTTTCTCTATCCTCATCTCCATCCTTCAAAGATGTTGATATTAATGCCGCAGTTCTCTGAAAATCGAGTTTCAAATTAAGATAAAAATGTATACACTATTTCATTTACTTCTTATGAACACAGCGTTATCATTGCAATCAATAAACTAGTTAAGACCAGATTTTAAATAGATTTTTGTATAAATGATTCCATAGGAAATATAGACACATCAACCAAAGAAAGAACATAGAATACGTACTTTAAATCCTTTAATTGATGACCAATAGAATGATGTATTTCCTTATTCATTAATGCAGTTAATCAAGCTTACGAGGGATATTTATTTCTGCAATGTCGCGAAAAATTTAATTGAAATTTCATTTTAAAGATAGAAAATTATTACCATATTCTTGGTATATTTTCCGAGTTGTCCAGCCTCATGGGGATAAATGACTTTTCCTCCTTTTGAACAAGCAGATATAAACTCTAAAAAGGACTGTAACAATGCTTCAAATGAATAATCTATGCAAGTCCTTTATTGTTTTAAACCTGATGCTTTTTTTCAAATAAAGTTTTTAGTATGTAAAATTATTTATCTTATATATGCTTCAAATGAATAATGTATGCAAGTCCTTTATCGTTTTAAACCTGATGCTTTTTTCAAGTTTTTAGTATGTAAAATTATCTATCTTATGTTTACTCCTTGGCATCGTTAATATCGGGCATATGACTATAATCTGATTCGTTTATGCTTTAATCTGATAAGATCACCCAATTCTTTGAATTAATATGATGATCCATAAAAGATCAAGTAATACACTTCTTACGAAAAAGGTGAATTTCAACGTCAAATACGTACAGCTACAGATGTAGATGTTCAGTTTGGTTTTAGAACTCTTACTGCAAATGCTATTTAACAATTTTATACAATTTATAAAACACTACTTTTGAAAGCCCTTAAATTAAAATTATTATATCAATTTCACATATTATAGGTAAAATTTTGAATAAATACCAAATCTGGTTTATTTCCAACAGGTATACAAAATATTGGATGAACTCTTCCAACGTCTTTGGTTAGCTGGTGCAAGTTACCTTTCTCCTGTAATACAACGTATTTTTACAAAGTTTAGAATACTCTGAATACTAGGTATTTTAAACAGAACTATTTTACATGTCTTTTACAAATTTTACATTTTACCTCATTTCGCTCGTAGATAAATGAATCATCTTCATCATTCATACATGTAAAATCTGTAGGCCTTCCGTCCGAAAATAAAATGATTCTTGGGCGTACGTGAAAATTACCAATTCTTGCCGTATGACCTGAAAGAAATATTTTCAATGAGTCAAATATATATAATTGATTCAAAAATGCTACTTTCAGAAAAAAACAAGGTCATACTCAAATACTTCTGTAAACCTAGTTTCCGCTGTATAAGTTATAAAATATTTGGAAAAAAATTATACATACAGTATACAAGATAGTATTTTCACATGAGACCCGGTGCTTGTGAAAAAGGGGTTTCATATATCGTATGTCGAAACAATTACCCACCCGAGAGCTTGAAATAAAAGATACAACTTCTCTTTCATATGCAGCACCTTCAACTCCTGTGTAAGGGGTTTATATTTCTCAGTTGATTCCATACGAAAGAACATACTCTGAGCTAGTATAATATCTAAAGTGAAGGTAAATTATTCTTGACAAACAAGTTGATGAAACAGGAATATCAGCAGCCTTATTTAAAGTTATTATTTCGTAAGTTTTAAAGTCAATAAAATGACCCATGTCTGCAAATACAATTTATCTTAGAATAATCGGTGGATGACATTTTTCATACTAATAGTTAAGTCATAATTTACACAGAGAATGTCGACGGATTTTTCCGCTACTAGTATTTCCCGATCATGTCAGGGAGCACACGATGGGTGTGACCGGTCAGCAGAAGCTCACTCCTCCATGGCAACTGAACCCACCTGTGATGTTATAGAGGTCCTTGTTTGCTATGCTCCAATTTGATAATGTTTAATGAACTTTTGAGTTGAATACACATCTTTATTTTCATACAGTGGTAAGTGGATGGATAATTCAATTCATGTTCCTGATTTAAGAAGTAAAATTATGTTGTATTTTTAACTGTTTTATGTTTTTTTCTTAGCAAAACTTTGTAATTTATTGGTTAAATAAATGACCATACCAATTCTTTAACATTTTGTTGTGTTTTCCCGTGTCAAACTCTAGCAGTAATACAGAAATGATTCATGTTCCTGGTTTTTGAAGAAAAGTTAACAAAGTTCATAGTTTTTATGTTTTGATAATAATGTATGAAGTTCTATTTTGGAAACCATTAACGACTATAATCTTCACTGTACTTATGAATTCGGTTTCCTAAAATAGTAAACCCTCAGCACTTTCCAAATTATATTACCGTATATCAGGTTTTTTCCGCGTCATGTTTTTTCCGCGAATCAGAACTAAGTATATTAAATTTACGTGAATCAAATTTTCACTATTTCAAAGTCCCATTGATTATATTAATAACAATTGTTTAAGCCTTTAAGCTTGAGTTACTTCTTACGGGTATGTTCACCTAGCTTCGTCAATTGGTAACCCACCTCTGATATCATGAAGGTCCATGTTTGCTCTTCTCCAATTTGAAATTGTTTAATGAACTTTTGAGTTAAATACAGTACTATTCGTTATCTAAATACTTTTTCCTATTAGCTAAGTGAATAAAAAATTCAATTTATATTTCTGATTTCAGAAGTAAACAAAGTTGGATGTTGATATACGGTATATGAAATTATACTTTTTATAAACATATTCTTAAAATAAGCACAAGGAGAAACATTGTATTGCTATGAAAATGCTTACTATTCTCAGTATTTTCGATACTGTGATTATCGAAAACAAATAAACATCAACAAAATTTACCTGCACCATTTTTCGTGGCCCCAAACGACAAGAAAAATGCAGCGACAAGAGGGGACAATCCTCCAAATTCTAATCCATCTAAGAATGAATATTATTCTAATTTATCAGTCATGTGATAAAAGAAAAGCTACATCAAAATTCCCATGTATCATTAATTCATGTCAGCATGTTCACTTAAAGATTTTGATTATCAACATTTGTTAGAAATATGCTATAGGCAATTGACGGTACATATTTTTATAAAAAGATAACCCCGTAACTCATAAATCCCTCTCGTGTATTATACGGTTTGTTTTTCTTAAGAAAAAAATGGTCAACTGCCTGTGAATGGCTGTTTTCAAAGAAATTATGTAAGAAAAGAAAAAGACTTTTCACAGAGGTAAGAAAATAAAAAAACTTTAAAAAATATGTTTTATCTAAGGGTCTACTAAATACCTAAAGAACGTTTGATATCCATGTATCTATTAGAATAGTAATAATGATATCTTGTGTTTCGTCCACAAGAGATGACAGCCACATTCTCGTCGATATCGAGATGGTTTGCATATTCTAGAACAAAACAAATACACAGATTCAATCCATTTATTAAGGAGTACAGAGAGCCGGGCTCATTTATAGAGAAGACTTTTTTCATAAATCAGACATGCAAATGAAATGAGCGCTCAGAAATATAAAAAAATTAATTTCATACCGTCAAGGATTTGACTAAATATGCTCTTCATTTGACTAAATCCTTCCTCGCCTATGCTAGAAGAGGTATCCAGGATGAAGACATTACATGGCCCCCTTCCTTGCTGATATCGTGAAGCACAATCTTAAATGACAGTACAAAAATAGCTATACATGTAGTCAAATAAAGTTAGATTTTGATTGGACTATTCGTTTTAGATTGCCTAAAAGGTATACCCCATGAAAAAGTCATTAAGGATGTCAACTGTACATGTAATATTGCGTTGAATGTGAAAAACAGTTATAACAGATTATATTTTTAACCAAAAAATGCATAAATGATCTTTATTGTTTAAAGATTAAAAATTACAGGTATTTTGATTGATTGATTAATTGTATGTTGTTTGACGTCAAATGATATTCTTGAGTTTATTTGTGATGCACTAGAAGGGTTAACTGAAATTTCTCCCTTCCGACCTTTAAAGGCAAACTAATGTATATAAGTAAGGGAACTTGTTTTGACTGAAATACTTTCTTTTAATGTTTATCTTATAAATGTATCTATTAAAGCTTATTTATAAACAAATACAAAATTGCATTTCTAACTTTATCTTTTTGCACAGATAGAGCTTATTAATTACAAAACGCATTTGTATTTCATTGGACAAAATGGATATAAAATCATTGAAAACAAATTTAAAAAAAATAATGATATTTATAAACTTACTTTTCTCTGCATCCACACTTGCTTGTGCAAGCCATGCTTCCTGTGCTTTTTTGAATCCAAACTCCATTCAGTTACATAATATGTAAGTCCTTTTTAGAATGTTAGAAAAAATTATCTTATCAATTTGTTTTATACAAGACAACTGCTAATCATAATTAAAATAAAAACCTAACAAATGAAATTTAAAAAAAGAAAATCAAATTTCGATAACATTATTTACCCCTTTTTAATCTGAACTCTTCTTAGACCTAAAATAATTGAGAAAGCATCATTTGACTATTTTTGACAATGTTCTTCCTTATTTTTTATTTCCTCCTATTACATCAATGTTGGATAAATGTGTTCGGTAAAATTGCAGGATATTGCTTATTATATATGTATAATTATACACTTCTCCCATAAAATCAGATTTTCATGAATATATCATTATTTATCATTAAAGGACACTTATAATAAACGGATAAAATTACTTGTTTATGCATATGATCGGCTATACAGATGTTAATTTGCAAAATGAGATGTTACTTTTTATTGACTGTTGAATGCTTAAAATAATGTCTTGTTTGTACTTATTCTAAAATTTGCATTTGCAGTTGCAAAAAAAGCTGTTGTGTAGTTTCATTAATTATGCTGTAAATAACGCCCCTTGTTTGCAAATACTACCACATCAATTTGTATTCCCTAGAAAATGCAGAAACTTGTGAAAAATATTTTCACATACTCAGTACTTATTTTATCGCATAACTGGACACATCAAAATGCTATGATATGCGGAAGTGTTTACACCTGCTCAACAAAGCTTGTTTGGAAATTTTGTCTATGCATAATCAGTGCTTAGTGTCGCTTAATTTAACATGTGGTGATGAAATGGGAATTCACTGAACGAGGACAATCTCATATTTATTTCATCTAATTTTGTTCTTTGTAATTTTGACAATATTTTCTCCATTTAAACTGTTAGATTTCACCAGGACTATGTTTTTGTCATTAATTACCCTTACTCATATTCTTTACAATATTTATCAGTTTTATCAGTGTTCGTTTAAACTTTTCAACCCTTTTATTTCCAAAACAGAGTAAGTATCATATCTGTCAATCTACAGGCAAATATTAAAACCGTTTACAGTGGTTTATCATCACTGCTTAATAACCCTGATACAGCGTTTTGTTTGGTATGTGGTGGCTCTTTGGGAGAAAAATTATCTAGAGAGCATTTCAATAACAGAAAATTAAAAATTATTTAAACACATGTATGTTGAATATATTGATCTTCTTTCAATCTCAAATGTCGTTTTACACTGTCTTTACACTGCAAACACTTTTAGTTTAATATGTTAATCAAGTACAATATTTTTCTTATCCTTTAAGGTAGAACCTACGTCGGAAAAGTCTTTGTCACAAGATTTTCAAACTTTTCAAATTGATAAATTAGTACTTGCTTATCAATCAGTTAAAAGCTTAATATATGTTTCCTTGTTTTAAAATCTAGTACACCCTGTGAAACTTTGTATTGTAATGTTATTTTTAGGCACACAAAAATACCTCTTCAAATATTGTCGTTTATAGACTTATTAACTGAAAAATATTAAGCAATATTTCTCAAGAATAATTTTTCTTTTATTCAATTGACATAAAAAATAAGTCCACATTTAACAAAAAAAATTGGGAAATGAACTTCATCTTTTTAGTAAATTTTCCACCCTACACTTGTAAATATTTTTCAGAAGTCTTTGTCACAATCTTTAATATTTAATTTTAATCTGTAATCTTCAATCTTTAATATGATGAAGAACATGCCCAAATGATTACAAAAAGTGATAAAAATATATACCTTTCGCCTCTAACTAATGAAAGATAGGATATTTACCGATGCTAATATTCTTGACCTTTTTGCACGTACACAAATTTTAAAAAATTATTATTTTTGATTATTAAATGACTGTATTTATTATTTTTTTAATCAAACATCAAATGTCAAATAATTATGAAAAGGAATGCACTCATTTAATTATAGTCTTTACACAAAAAATGTACACACGACAGTTTTGATTTACATACATTTAAATAAAGTACAATATTTTACTTTTCTTATTTTTGCCCTTAAAATGTCATTGCAGTTATTAAAATTATAGTTTTTATCACAAGATAGATTTGTCAACTTAATTAAAGTCAAGATCTAGTAAATGAAAGGTGCCTACAATACGTTTCTTCAATTCCAGAAATATATTGTCATTAAGCATTATAACCAAAAAAAAAATTAATATATAAATTGAATATTATTTCATGATTTTAAATTAATTTTAATTTCATCAGTTTTTTCCTTTCCATTGAAGCTGTAAATTACAAGAGAAAGTGAAACTGAATCTTGTTCGTTATACTTTCCTCTCTAAAAGCACTCTGTATCTGCAAAAAAAGAGAATATTTTTGATTAATTTTCTGTTTAAATCTTTAAAGAAATCATTCAATGAACGCTGGATCAAATTATCCAGAGTCCATTGTTTTTGTAAATATAGTCTTGATAGTGAAGTTCAATTAGATTAATGAATCAAAAAGTCAATACTTTATTATTTGTTCAACTATAAATTTTCATCTTACAAATGTCCTTTAAGTGAGATCACAACTGTGGACTTAGGATTTCTTTTGTAACATTTCATAATTTTATCATTAATTTTCCTGGGATAATGATTCCAGTTTCCATCTTGATCTTTCCATAACCAGTGATCACAATCATCGGACAGTGCTTCGTCATTGGGACAATCTGCATCTATATCTGATTCATCCATCGAGTCATTCTTAAAATATTTGCCTTTTGGTGTTTTAAGTAACAGAACTTCGCAAGCCTTTTCTTAGTCTTCAGTCTTCCTCTGTTTTTCGTACTTACTGAATTCTGAGCTTAAAATTGAAAATGACATTCAAAATCAGAAATCTACAATTTGAGTGATGCCAAAAATGTACATGTAAAATAAGAATCAAATTGTTTTTAGACATATACCTTCAGAGGAAGAATTGCAATAAACGTACTGCAATGTATTCGGAAGTTTAGAGGCAGCACATGTTCTTTGTTCTTGTAAATATCTGCGTACCTCCAGTGAGAAAGGGTCACTTAAAAAGAAATATAAGAGTAATAAAATACATTTCAGCATACCAGAAAGGTTTAATATCTGGTACTTTAAATGGGCTTGGACACAGATTTGAAGTTAATATATATTTTTTTTTCAATATAATATCATGACTAAATGTATCGTTTTTTATGGTGCTAGAGTATTTTTGAAGTCAAAATATTATAAAGGCGTGTTTTGAAACTTTTCTCTGAAAATTATATTATCTATAAGTTTTGGGATATGTTTGATTGTTCAAAATTCTCACATTTGCTGGAAGAAAAATTCATTTTAAATATACTTACATACAGTAAAAATTTTGTTGTGTATGAATGAAATCGAAGGAATTGTATCCAAAGCTATTTATGGTGATGTAAATCTCAGTTTTATAAACAATAAGAATTAAATGGATTGTTACATACATGCTTATACACTGTAGGTGTATATATATATCATATATTTTCAAACATATTTTATAATCCTTGAATGTTTAATAGCCATATTAACCATAAAGTTAATTCAAACTCCCCCTCTGCTCCGTATTTATAGCTGCCTCTACTGCCGTTGGACCAGTTAACCTGTTGCAATAAGATAAAACGCTTTTTTCAGTTGTTTGAAAATGAAGTCGAAATGAAACATATGAAGAGCACGATTTTACAAGCTCAAAAGTCCACTAAACAATACAAAAATCGAAGCAGAGCAAACACGGACCTCTATAACATCAGAGGTTGGACCAGGTGCTGTGGGGGAGTAGGCTTTCCCTGTTGACGGTCACATCCACCGTGTGCTCCTTGTTATGATCGAAAATTAAGGAAACGATGCAAAATTTCAAACTAATAAAAATGTGAATTTCTTACTTGAACAACTCCATTTGGATTTACTTTATACACTGCACCAATTTTTCCGATTCCACCATCTTGATCGTCGGAATACCAGCCTATACAATAACTTATCATAGATAATTATGTTTTTCAAGATATTCTAATAAGACTAATCTTGTCATGAATATAGAAAATTTACGGAGAAAAGAAAGTGTTCTTGGTTATGTTTTTATCAATCCTTGTCAAGTAAACTCAAAGAACAATATACACAATAGATTCATAACATTATCTTACTCTGTACATCAATTATTGCTATTTCAAAATATCGAAATAGACATTTAAAACTACCTACATTTTTGAAAGTATAAGTAGTTAAATTAAAATTCATCCGAAAACTGATCAGGAATTACTTAAAGGTGTGTTTTGTAAAAAAAAAAAAAAATCCATAAATATTATTTGCGACTTAATTTAAAAAAAAAATGTTCTCTTTAATTATCCAAATTGTTATACGGATGTAACAAATTACTGGCCATCGGGAACTGAGTTGGCTTCCGTTGTACAATCAATTGACAATGATATATTTTTTGGCTGACAGAATATTGAATGGCTACAGAGATAATAACACCTCCTATTGTACATGTACTTTGAACACATCCAAAATTTGCAGTTTAAAAATTTATCATTGAGAGAGTTCAAAATATTTTTTTCATGTTAACTACCCTTAATGCTATTTTAACTGTGTACTAACGTTTCCAGTGCATTATATATACACCTAAAAGCAGAACACATGAAGCTGGTAAATAGTTTTCCCGATTTTTGACTTTTTAAATATTCTGCGATGACCCAATATTTGTGAAATTAGTGGATACCCTTCTTCCACGAAAATACTTTCTCTACAAATTAATATGCAATCAGTTCCAAGTACTTTTCCTTTGGTTTGCATTGTAGCAAAATGTAGTGAAATTACATGTACGTCCCAACTAACCAGTAAAATTAAAGCAATCCACAAAAATTGTTCCCAAGGACATTTGATGCATCCACAGTATTTGAATTTCAACCTGTGAATTTTATTGGGTTTCTTTTTTTATGGGGGAGGGGGGATTAGAAAATCTAGAGAAGAACCTATCGATTTATGATTTGCATACTGTCTTGTATAATTAACCATAAATCAAATTAAAGTCATTTACGTACATGCATGATATCTTGAAGCTCGTTTTAAAATTTATATACCTCTTTGTACCAAACATCCGACAGCAATAAGCTCATTATTTAGAATCCGTGGTTCTGTGCAAACAACAACATCATATTTATCCTTCAGAACAGTATTTGTTCCATATCTGTATCCATCTGCGGTGCCTGCATCCCAGCGCACTATCAACCATCCAGCTTTTGTTATAAAAATGCAAGCATTTAATTTCTTCCCCAGTGAAATATTAAACAACATACTTTGATTAACTATGAAATATATTTCTAAGTTATGGAAAATTTAAATAAGCATTCCTGTATATCGATTATAATTATTTAAATCAAAATTTCTCAAAAAGAAATTGCATAATTTATAGACATGAACATATAATGATGATGTTACAACAAATCGTTTCTTTACACGGAGACGAGTTGAATTTTAACCTGCAAGTAAATAAATTATCTTTAAACATGACCAAAAACATGCACAGACCGCAACTCTTTGATTTGCATCAAACTCATACAGGAAGAATATGATTATAATACAATTTACATTAATTTCCAGTTTGATTGATAATTCTGATAAAGCTTGTGTGTGACACTGAAGGTAGTCAACTTTTCATAAGACTTTCAGTGGCGGATTTAAGGGGGGGGCGCACCCGGCGCGCGCCCCCCTAAAATTGTCAAAGTTAGTGTAAATCAAATATGTCTACTTGGTAGAACTCATTTTTATCCTTCAAAATCTCTAGAATCCAGGAGCTTCCGGGGGCTTCGCCCCCTGGGCCCCCACCAGGGCTTTGGTAGACCTCATTTTAACCCTTCAAAATCTCTAGAATCCAGGAGCTTCCGGGGGCTTCGCCCCCTGGGCCCCCACCAGGGCTTTGCCCTGGACCCACTGGGGGCCTCACGGCGGCCCCCAGACCCCTTGGCTTATTTTGGCGCCCCCCCCCCTAACTCCAAATCCTGGATCCGCGCCTGACTTTTTATTTATTCATGAAAAATATATTTTGAAATATACACTTTTCCCTATATATAATCATTAACAAGAGTACTATGGGTCATAACACTAAACAAGTCTCTATGGTCTCGCTTTTTTAAAAATCCTTTCCCTTATTTTCCCGTGTTTGTTAATTTAATCACCTTTAGAATAATTTTAAATAAAACGAATATACAGCTCAACGCACTTTTTATACCCACATGGTTTTTCGCACAAATTAAGGTCACATTGTTATAATGTAAATTGTGTAACGTAACAATAAAATATATTTTAAAAGTGATTTATAACTTAATTTTGATCTTATTCCATTATTTTAAATACAATTCACACATAACAGTCGGTAGGATTTTTATATGTTCTTGGATAATAGATTTGGCACTTCCCAAATGATTTTTTCATGGTTTCTCGTCAAATGCAGCCGTCTCTGTATCCGTTCATTTTAAAACATACTTTTTACCTTGCCTAAATACAGAAACCGTAATCATAAAAGTAAAAGAATTTTATTTTCAATAGTAATAATTGACTTATTTTTCGGCGCTGCATTTCCACAAAACCGAGACAAGTACGGAAAATGTGCAAAGTACTTTGAAAAATACTCATCTAAAAGAAGTCAATTTGAACATTTCAACTAAATAGTATCAAAGAAAACTCGATTAATTAATTTGTAAATACCTATGGTAGAATCATACACATGTTACATCATACAACTTATGATCACATTACCTTTTAAAACATCGAGTTTTAAAACTTGAGATGATGATTTTAGAGAAAATGCACCTTTAACATGAAATATTTGAAAATATAAGGATTATGTCTCGCACTGGGGCTCGATAATTCTAAGTTTTATTGCAAGAAAAATGTGATCTAAATTTGTGCGAAAAACCATATGAGTTCAAAAAGTTCTTTGAGCTGTATAAATTGTTCGATATTATAAATATCAATATGAAAAAGTAGATCCATCTTCTCTAGCCAAAGGTTTATGATACGCTACTCTTCTCGTGAACCCTTGGCATACGGTGTTTAAAAACATTGGGAATTTTTTTCTCAAGTTGTGATTGGAGTTGATCACAATGATCGACCAATCAGCAATTGTTTTTTTTTTTTGGTAAATGACGATATCTGCGTTCGAGACATCTTGACCCTTTAATCTCGGTAATGAAAAACGCAAGTAAACAACAATCCGTAGGATAACATGTCACTCTTTGAATAGCTACATGTATGGTGTCATCCAACATCTTCAAAATATGGGATTAAACATCTATATTGAAGTTTGCACTTTAAATAAGAAAAACACATAATTCAATACTTGCTTCTTATTCATTCTTTAAAAACCCTGATTAATTTTTTTTAAATACGCTTTTTTGTTTCTGGCGATGACGCAATATGTGCGTACCAGGTAGATTCGAGATCACGTGACGAAAACAAATCCCTTTATTTTGACTGCACCGTATGCCAAGGGTTTATGAGGAGAGAATAGCTTATCAGAAACCCTTGGCTATCGAAGATGAAATAGATCTTAAATTTTACCCTGTACTTCTGGAGACAATCATCCAAAGTAATTAGCTAACAAACGGACAGCCCTACAAACTGATGGACTGGAAGACAAAGTACAATCGACACATGATCACAAAAGCTCATTTCATCCTTTGGTTTAAATGGCTAAAAGGTTCAGCTTACCATCTTTTGAAGGCGCTATAACTGTACCAGGGCCATGCCGATCTTGGTTTTTCCACATCCAGTCTGGACCTCTTTTCACCCTACTTCCTAATGGAGGCATATTCGGATCCAGGTTTGGGGCATGCATTTCCATCTCATGATTGTCATTCTCTGCTTGGATCTCATCCATTGATATAAAGACCGATTTTAATGAACAGATATCGAATATATCTTCCTATAACAAATTAATATAAGGCTTTCTTTTGAGAATCTTAAACCTCAAGTTAGTTGTAAGAGTAACATAGGTAAAGAATAAAGAGGTTAGAATGATTCCCACAAATTTTCAAATGAACTGTATAACAAAGTAAAGACAAATATGTAAATTTTGTTAAAACCTTATCCATTTTAGTGAACTCCCTTTCAGGCATAACTTGAGACATCAGATCTTCAATTGCCCTCTTATCTAAGTTATCTAAAGTTGTTGAAAATGTAATTAATGCGGCAGCATTCTGAAATAGATAAGAATGATATTGCACTTAAAATATTTATCCAAGTAGAAACATCTAACTTTGTATTGTTAGTAGTGGCTTTTGCCATCAGATTGCTATTCTTAAAATCATTAAACGAAACAATCACTCAATAATCACATCATACATGTATATAAATATACATATAAATATTGAAGTTCGTTTTACCATATTTTCCGTGAGTTTTGCAAACTGTTTTGCCTGATGTGAAAGAATAATCTTTCCCCCTCTGGAATGAGCAGACATAAATTCTAAATTCGCCTGTCGAAATTCAAATATATATATATTTCAAATTTTGTACTTAAAAGATACACCAACAGTACGACATTTAACTCTGGACATGACATAGTCCAGACATTTTACTACCATTTCTCATTGTGATATAAAATTTTTTTATATCACTTATTGGGATTTCTTAGCAGTATCCCAGGGTCTTATGTTGAGCTCACAAACATGTCAACCTCTAAAGATATGGAGTTCTAAAACTCAGAATCCCATGGGAGAATGGTGGGATTTTCAGTCCCACCAACTGTCCCACCATTCTCCTATGGGAGAAAAAAATGTCAGTTGGGATATTTTCTCCCATTGGGATTTTTTCTCCCACAAATTTGATCAAATGGGATAAATCCCATGCATATTGACAATCAAACAATATCTCCAATACATTGTGAAACATGAAATATATCCGATACATTATGACAATGACAAATTTCTCATCATAATATATAGAAAATGTACCAAATATAACAATGTATATGAGAAAATAATTCATTGTCAATATCCGTTGGATTTTATCCCATTTGAACAAATTCATGGGAGAAAAAATCCTCTTGAAGAAAATATCCCATCTGACATTTTTTCTCCCATGGGAGAAGCGTGGGATAGTTGATGGGATTTTTCCCATGGGATTCTGAGTTTTAGGACTTCATATCTTAAGAAGTGGAAGTGTTTGTGAGTTCAACATACGATCCTGGAATACTGTTAAGAAATCCCACCAAGTGATATAAAAATATTTTAGATATCATAATTAGAAATGGTAGTAAAAAGTCTGGACTATGTCGTGTCCAGAGTTAAATGTCGTACTGTTCACTGCATCTTAATGCTAAAAAAAAGTATCACAAAAACTTCCTGTAGCATACATGTATTTTCCAGATCAATAAATTAAAACAGTCCAGATGTTTTGATTATATTCTTTATTTTAATTACATTCTTATTAAATCAAAAAATCTTCTCTAACTGGAATCATTTCAAATGTTCTATCATGATCATTGATTTGTTTTAAGATTGAAATTAATTGTATGAAAAATTGTACTAAACAATGATACCATGTCTGGATTATGACCAACGGGAATACAATAAATTGGATGAACCCGTCCGATATTTCGTGCCGTCTGATGCAAATGGTCTCTCACCTGGATGTATAATGCCAAATTATCTGTATCTGCATTTAAATAACTTAGCAAAATCATTAGTGATTAAATCATAATCCGCTTAAGTGTACATATTTAATTGGACACCGTGACACACAAGGGAAAAATTGACAAATGTAGAATTTGTGCATGACCTGTGTTAATTTTTGTTCAATTTCAAAAAGTATTAGGTTTCAGAAAATTACAGGTTTCAGAACCTAAAAATTCTATCTTTTTGGAGAAAAACAAAAGTAAAAATAATTTCAGTATGCCCCATAACGAAAATACTTCTTCCTCCCTATTGTACGCGTGCGCAGAAAAGTTGAAAAAGTTTCCATAGTTACCATGGTCTCATGTATCCAGGAATGAATGTAAGTAGACCAAAAATTTCGATACATTTTTTTAAAAAACGTTGTTAGAACATATTTCTCACCTCTGCATGCTCAAGTTGAATGTTGGTTACAAGTTTTAGCTAAAAATAAAAGTGGCGCGACCCTGACATACACGAAAACAACGAAACGATAGATACAACCTTTGTTTCTCCGGCACTTATATTGCGCATTTTTTTCTTGCAGTTTAAATGTCATATCCCAGTTCTATACTCATAATTTTCATAAGTCTTTCTCTGTAAGCTACAGATATTGTAAAAGAAACATGATTTTGACTCATTGTGTTACTTTCAGAAATTAAATAAAATCTGATCTGTTAATTGGGAAATAAGATGAATCCATTGATATTTTAGTCAAATTTATTTTAAAAATGTATAATTAAAATAAAACCTCAGCGGATCTTCGTATAAACCTGTCGCCTGTATCAATCATGGATGTAAAATCCGTAGGTCTACCAGCAGAAATAACAATGAGACGTGGATGTATATGAAAATGTCCCATCATTTTGGAATAACCTAAGCATGTATAATTAAGAATACATTTAAATATACCTTTATTTATACTGTTCTCTACGGAAGCCCAATAGTGCAAACCAAAATATAAATAAAGAAAAACGAAATTATTAAATAAAGAAAAACAAAAATAGTAAATAAAGAAAAACGAAATTATTGAATAAAAAAAACGAAATTGATATATAAAGAAAAACGAAATTATTAAATAAAGAAAAACGAAATGATTTATTTAATAATTTCGTTTTTCTTTATTTGATAGTTTTGTTTTTCTTTATTTGATAATTTTGTTTTTCTTTATTCAATAATTTCGTTTTTTCTTTATATATTAATTTAGTTTTTCTTTATCTAATAATTTCGTTTTTCTTTATTTATTTTTGGTTTGCACTATTGGGCTTCCGTAGTTCTCTTCAACACTAATCAAAAGAAAATAAAGAATTTGCAGTGTCGTTAATATTTCTTTGAAGTATAAAAAACATCTCCTTTATTTTTAATTTGTTTCAGTTAGAAAATCATTTAAATTTTAAAATTTTCAGAATAAAAAGAACCTAATTGTTATCATAAATTATGGAATATAAAACATACCTGCGCCGTTAAGAATAGCGCCTTCTGATAAAATAAAAGCTGCTGTAAGAGGACAGGGACCGCCATATTCAACATCATCTGAAAAAATGTTGATAATATTAAGCCTATAAAATTCATTTTTTTATAGATGATTTGCAAAAATTAACTTTAAACAAAAGCTCATGATTATCTCAACTAACATACCAAGGATCGAAATTATATCGGCTTTACGATAAAATGTCTAAAGACAGAAAAAAAAATCAGTCAAAAGAAGATGGTTGATTATTTTCTTTTATTTCGGGAATAAGTCAAGAAGTCTTATGGTAGTAGTTATGTAATGAATTAAAGGAAATCATGACCAAATGACATATTGTTAAAAAAATATTCTAGATGAATTTATTTGAGATTTACCGATGCAGCACTTCAATCTATTGTATTTATTGGAGTAGTGATGCTTAAATGTCGTTGTTCTACCGCAAATCACCACAGCTACATTTTCATCCATCCTTGATTTCGCATATTCTGAAATATCAATTTATATTTAAAAGAAATTTCTTATGTACATGTAGGCGACACATGTAGCATAACATATTTGATTGAAAGGAAATTGCTTATTTAGACTGGTGAGGTTTTCTAGTTTAAAAATTCCTGTTAATTTGTGAAAAAGGTTTTTGTTGTTCACCCAGATACCTGGCTTTTTTGTCTTAATTGATTAATCAAGAACTTGCTCTGAGAACAATCATTTTAAACTGATGCACGCTATTGACAGAAACGTTGATGATACAGAATTTTCTAGAACTTCATTTACTGTCAGAATTTCGTAAATTCTATGGTTGCTATAATGACATGATTAACAAATATAACATTGCATTAGATCGTATTTTTTAGACGTGTTTGACCTTTGATTTTTATAATATATGTGACTTCATAATGTTTCTTCATTTGTTGAACAATACATTTAGCTCACAACGAGTGTGATCGGTCAGAAGCGGGTGTTAATCCTTAGTACATTGTATCCACATGATACCAACTATTCCGAATATTTCTAAAGGGCTGCGTCTTATACCCTGTTCAAATTTTTTTTTATTGTTTGTAGATTCTTTTACATTGATCACTGTACATTTTTCATTGTCCATGCTTTGTCAAGAATCCACTTTTCATCAATCACCATAGGTGTAACAGGGTGGTTTTGAAGTTCACTCGTGTGATTGTCTCTCATGTTTATAGAACTAAAGTTCTTTTGTTCCAAAACATTGTATAAGGGACTATTGAATAAAAAAAAGAGCGAAATCATATCCTAAGTACCATCCATGATGGTGCAAAATGTCTCCTTCATTTGAATGAACCCTTCTTCTCCCACATTAGAGGACGTGTCTAGTATAAATATATTGCATGCCCCTCTCCCTTGTTGATACCTTCGTTCACGATCTACAACAAATAATTTCAGATAAACAAATGATTTCATTTAACGAATTCATCTTCTTCGTAAAGAAATAGGAAGAAGGATATGTTCATTTGATGTTTTTTAAACTTACTTTTTACCGCATCGATTAATGATTGCTGTCGCCAAAATTGCTGTGCATTCTCCAAGGCAAAATCCATGATGTAAAGGCATACACATTGAAACTCACGAGAAACACTTAAATATGTAATCTAATGACTTCTTCCCTATTCCTATCGTTTCCCATATACATACATTAAAGATGGCTTTCGATTGAGAGTCAACACATATACAAGGACGGATAATATGTTTTTCCGAAAGAACTTTAATATCATTTTTATCCTAATTTCCTGTTCCTCCATATTTTTGGAGGGAGGTTTAATGTCATTTTACTTTACATAATCTTACTAACCTATTTTTTAAAAAATCAATAATGCTATAGTATACTTGGATTTTTTTTTTATTCTCTTCGAGAATTGTCACCCGTCTTAGGACACCACAACTTGCTGTTTGTTAAGGACACCAACAGCCTTTGAGCAGTGGGGATAGTTATCGTGCCGTTGTCCATACAAAAGAAAAACCTAAGTTTAAATAATCTCATTGGGAAGACAGGCTTTCATGTCTAAGATTCGAAAATAGGATATAAGAATCAGCTCTATAGTTTGGGAAATGCGATGGAAACCAAAAACGAAATTGACCAATTCATCAACGAACAGAAAACAATATGTTCTCTTGAAATCGAAAATTTCACCAGATTCATACGTGAATCTTCTTCAAGAAACAACCGGAACGAAAGTAGACGTGGTCGTGGTGGAACCAGGAACTTTCCAAGGGGACGAGGTCGTTACTATCGACCTTACTAACTCTTGTGTGTTTCTTGAACTTTAGTATAATCAGCATCAACAATTGTTTTATTTTGATGCAATTAAACCGTTGATATACTAGTATACAATACTTTGTGGAGTTATCTTTCTTTACTTATGCACTGGTAAGAAATGTCTGTAAACGACGGAACGCCTACAGGGCGTAACACAGTAATAGTTTTGTTTATAAATCGCATTAGATTCAATCAGTCATTCATTCTGTTGTACGCAACATGGCTCGACGTCTTAATAAGCTCGCCAATTTAGCAAAAAGACAAAAAAAGAGCAGGAAATTCTTCCTCTCGGAAAAAGCGCCAAGTATTGGCCAAAATAAGTAAAGCTCAAAGCTACGTACTTAACCTCTCCAATCATTCACTTACAGAGAGTGAAACATTATTATTATCAAAGGGATTAAAATATATCCCGACTTCTAAAACAAAAAACGTCAAAAACAAAGTCATGAAAGATTTTCTAGAATTTGCAAGAAAACTGAAATGCAAATATCATTTTAGCACGGATGAAAATGAACGTTTACATCCCTTTCGAGAAAATACGGGTTATAAACCTAGCTATACATGCCAAGCACTCGAAAACTATATAGATCTTACACAATTAGAGGTGTCATCAATTCAGATCAAATCAGATGTTTCTAACATATCACCTTCCGAACGGAGGGCACTTTATAACCTACGGAACAATAAAGACATCGTTATCAAAAAAGCAGACAAAAGTAACACTGTTGTGATAATGAATAAACAACAATACACTGAAGAGGGTCTGCGCCAATTATCGACACAGTATTATACTGAAATAGAAAAACCTAATTTGTCTATTATCTATAAAATTATAGAGAACAAACTAAATGAAATGTTTCAAAAAAGAAAATTAGACAAACAAACATTCTCATATCTTACAAAAACAAACGAACAGAATGTACGACCAGGGCGACTCTGTGTGTTGCCTAAAGTACATAAAATGAGAGAAAATGACAATAAATTTCCAAAATGTAGACCCATCATATCACAAATAGGGTCATCAACGGAAAGAATAAGTCATTACGTGGATTATTTCCTACTACCTATTGTTCAATCTCAAAAAAACATATATCAAAGATACTAAAGATTTCATCAACAAAATTGAAAGTATCAAACCGCCAAAAAACTGTTTACTCGTTACTTACGATGTAACATCAATGTATACAAATATGACCTTCAATGAACTTTCTACGGCGGTAGAAGAAGCGCTATTGAATTTCGACTGCAACATGCACTTAGACATTCCTTGTCCTGAGACAGCTGACTTGATGTTTTTACTAAAGTGCATTCTAGAAAACACATTATTTGAATTCAATGGCAGATATTACAAACAAACAATCGGGTGTCCAATGGGAAGCCCCAGTAGTCCAGAAATATCGGACATCAGAATGTATCAAATAACTGAAATGTTAGTAAACAACTCGGAATACAAACAGAAAATCTGTTTTCATGGGCGATTCCGTGATGACGGATTCATGATTTATGATGGCTCGGAAAACGAAATCAAACGGTTTTTCGAAACAGCAAATGAATGCCATCCCTTACTGAAATTTACCCATGAATTATCTGTAGAATCAATACCATTTCTGGACACATGTGTATACAAAGGAACCCGATTCCAAGAATATCATATTCTTGATGTGAAGTCATATATAAAACCAACAAATGCATTCCAATATTTGCACCGCCACAGCGCTCACCCCAAATCAGTATTTAAAGGTTTTGTTAAGGGGGAATGTATAAGACATGTTCGCAATACAAGTGAAAAGACACAATTATATAAAGAACTTGCTGAGTTCAGATCACATCTTTTAAAAAGAGAGTACAAGAAAATTGAGATTGACCCAATTATTAATGACTCCTTGGCTTTAAACAGAGTCACAACACTACAAGAAACCAAGAAAACGAAGGAAATACCTAATGTTCTAATTACAAAGTATGATCCAAGAATCAAAGGTCTGAAATCCAAATTATTAAAATACTGGTCATTAATCTTGAAAGATGAAACATGTAAACAAATTTTTCAAACAAAACCAATGATTGCATATGCTAAGCATAAAAGTATTGGTGATTTGCTAACAAATGCTATTTTGCCACAATAAAAATTATGGCAGGATCCCTGATGAAGGTGGGGCCGTGATTTAGATTTTTAATACATCAATACTATATAAAACCACCGAAACACACTGCTGAAAAAACAATTATGTCAATAAGCAATAGCTTATTCAAAACGATGTCAAAATGAAAGAGAAATAAGAAAAATCACAGCACTGTGTCGGGTCCTATAAATTTAGAATTGCGTGGCTGATGGGTGTTGCCTATATGCACTATATTTGCATAACAGCATTATCAAAAGTTATTAAGTACATCAAAAAGGTCGTATATACAAGTAACATCTTAAATACGACAATATATATATATATATATATATATATATATATATATATATATATATATATATATATATATATATATATATATATATATATATATAAAAAACAACATTCGAGGTACAACTTTACTAGATCAAAATTTTCATAATATTAACTACACAGTAAATGAAATCTTTCATAGTGACAAAGTTATCTCTAATAGTTTATTTAAAATTTCAATGTTATCACTATATTAGATTAAAGTGTTAAAGTGTCAAAGTTATCACTATAGTAAAATAAAGTTTTCATAATGTTAAAGTTAACACTTTATTTAACTATGGTATCTTTTTGTAAAGAACCGTATTAAAGGTACGTACAGTAACAAAAACAAAAATTAGATGTATGGATTTGTGACTGATTTTGATTAGAGATGACATATAAATAACAAGCGTTCTGAACGTACTGCATTAGCAATATATGTCCCCAACCGGGTTCCCCTTTTTTTTTAGGATGTCATTTTCTAATATGCAAATGTTATGACCAAGGTAAAACTGCTTGATGTTAACAATTTTGAGGTTTTGTTTGCCTTTAAGCTAAAAAATAATCCACATAAAGACGAAAATTCAACTCATTTTTTTTTTTCGTCTTTTTCTCACTTCGTTTTTACCATGTTGACCTTTGGAATTTAGCGCAGCACGAGTCCGATCTTACAGTATTATGAAAAATTAAAAATGCCATAAATCTGTCAAAAATCAATGAAGTGAAACGACATCCAAACTTGATCTGTAACTGATAGATACACACACATACCAAAATTCAGCTCAATATCTGCAAGTGTTTAGAAAAAAAATGCGGAAAACCAAGTAGGACAGACTGACAGACAGATATGAGGACAGAAGGAGGGAGAGAGACAGAGTAAACCTATAGTCCCCTCCGGATTCACCGGTAGAGGGACTAATAAATTCTTTAAATATAAAAAATCGTAATTTGGTGCTGAGATACGGAACTTTGTTTCACTACATGTACATGTATTTATATAATTCTATTCACAATTTTTTAAACTTTTTGACAAAGTCGTATAAAATTTATCCACTTTCCCTGGAAAACATTATTCAGGTTACTAATTGAAATATAACTATAAGAAATATTAATGGTTTAGGAAAAAAGTTTGTTATTTATCCTCAAATTAGTCCCCTATCTTTTTGGTTAAAAAATTATATGGTAAATCAACCGAGACATCCTTTCACACATTGGTTTGCCGTCTCAAAGAGACTCTGGTGGCTATAACGTCCATTAAATTAAACTTCATCAAAAACTTCTGTTAACAAAATTATTTGTATATTAATACTCTACATTATACATTTATTGACCAAATTCGAGGGCAACATGCGTTTTGTTGGACCCAAGAACTAAATTGCCTGCCTGAGACCGTGAGGTCGAAGGCAGACCGTTTGGTTCGAGGGTCCAAAAACGCATTTTGCCCGAGGACTCCGTCAATAAATGTTTTTTATACCTTTCATTTAATTTTATTTTTTGGCATACATGTCTTTTGTACTGTCTTACGTGATGTAACATCAGGTCCGTCACTGTTAAAATCCAACGAATGAAAATGAGATTAAGCTCCGACGTAAGCGGTCCAACATCTCACCGGTCGGTCCAACATCTCGCTCAGCGGTCCAACATCGATTTTTGTTATGCCCGCTGGGCAAAACATTAGAAATACTAGACTTTTTAAAGTAAAGATTTGTATAGGAACAAATTTTTAAAAGGCAAATCAATTTATCATGATTCAGTTTAATTATCTTTGACACATTTATTCCGTCAGTTCCATTTCCATGACACTTCATTTATCTCCTTCGAATGAACGTTGATCTGTTTGTTTTTTGACATCACCACTCTGAACCTAATTGTAAGGGGTAAACGGAGGAACATAAGGTATTCAACAAAGACACAAAAGTTATTCTTCTGTAAAAATAACAAGATTTTGCCAAGAATGACGAAAAACCTTACGTTTCACCCGCCATTTTTATCAGAACTGTGGATTGTTGATTTCTGTCATAATTCCTATTAATTGCATCGTTAACCTGGTAAGAATATTGGTTCCATTTTCCCGAAGCATCTTTCCACATCCAAATCCGCCTTAAACCATCAAGAGTGCTACTGTATCTTGAATCTTTCCTGAATGCACAGGGTTGTGTCACATGATCAGCTGAGTTTTGAAAATTGGTGATGAAAAATTGTATTGTTCTCGCCAATAAACGTATGAAAGAACAATAGCAGAGGGGAGTGCAATCATTAAGATAAATTATGATGTAGCAAAGAACACTGGTATTCGTTGTTTTAATTAGGACATAATTTTTTATGATCAAAATCACAACTTACTTCTAAAAGATTTGTTTCCATCTGCATAGGGATTGCTGAACAATAAAAAGATATAAGAAAGAAAATACAATGCTTAATCACATGAAAATATTATAAAATGGTTGCCTATTTGCCAAATAGAAACGTACCAAAGTTGTACATCGTACTTTCCTTTATAACCAAACCTGTAGTTACTTCTTACTGAATTGGGCCATCTTACCTAATATGAGAAATATGTAATATGAAAAGTATTTATAAATAATAGGATTCATGTGCATATTTGACGAGAATTATTCCAAACCAAATAATTTGACAAATTCTTTGTAAAATTTTATCGACGATCCTAAATTAGAATGAAAGTCGAATAAATTTTCTTTGTTTGTTTGCTTCCCTTTATTCAAGTAATTTTAACTTGTATAGGGTCGTTAACGATTCCCAGTGGAAACATATGAGTTTCTTGACATAGAGCAATGAGGGATTCTTCTTGTGCAAACAACTACGACGACACGGTCGGGAACTCTGTTTATACAATCGGTCTCATCGGAGGGACTAGTCGTTACGTCCTGTGCAGTTTAACCAATTTGGTAAGGATCTTATATTTGTATTTGCCTCGCGACTCGAAAGCAAAACGCTCAAAGAATAGCTCAAAACCTTTATATTATCTATGTTAAACATATGATCGGCAAGGTAGTTTAGTAAGAACATAAGAATTGTTGACTGCTATTTACATAAATAGTTGAGTTGTTTGTCACTCTATACACCATACCAACGGTCCCAGGCCCCCCATCTTGATTCCCCCATTTCCAGTCGGGCCCTATTTATAAAACAAATATTTTATTATTATCAGCATAACATCATGAATAAAATTCCAGAAACAACAACATTTACAAAATGTGTGGATTACCACGCTGAACAAGACATCCTGGAGCAATTTTTTCGTTGCTGCATAAAATTCTTGGTTCATCGCAAACCTCTACGTCGGAGAATAAGTCACCATATCGATAATTAAATGTCAGGCCATGATCCCAGCAAACGTACAACCAACCAGCTAAATTAGTTTAAAAGTTGTATATTCATAAGGGTTTTTCCTGTAACTGATAAACTATTCGAAGAAAGTAACCGTTTTATCACTCTTCGATATTAATTTGATTCTCTAAGTAAATGTTCACTTTTGCGACAAATTGATTAAGTTAAACTACACAAGTAAACTGGATGTTAAGGTAGGACAAAACACCCGTGGATTCTATTTTAATCCATTTCTTAAAAAGACCGGAGAAAAGAAGAATAATATTACTATATTGACAACAATGAATAATCCCTGTAAGAAAAATAATAAGTTTTGGCATGTTTGCATCATATTTTGTGAAAAAATCAGAGAATCCTATATATTGGTCACTTGGGGGCTTACATTTTGGAATGTTTTTATGCTAACTAAGCGTAATAAACAAGCATGTGACAGTCTGTTATAAAATGCAGTGTAACTTTTGTTCCATACATAGTAGAGGAATGATATTTGGACACATATATTAGGGGTCTCCATTCTTTATGTACTACTAAGGTCAAGGTCATATCAAAAGGTCAAAGGTCAAAAATTGTGACATCATCTACTGAATCTTTTAGTTTTTTTGCCATTGAAATTTTTTTGATCGCAAAAATATCTGAAACCGCCGGTTCAATTTTTTATTATTTTTACACATTTTATTCTAAGACCCATTTGAATCATTCTGTTGATTTTTTGTAAAAATTGAATTATACATTTTCTCTTAAGAAAACTTAAACTGTCGGATATTTACATGTAAATTTTCAATTCCGACGCTAAGTATGTTCTATTTTTACTTAATATTTTACTAAAATTTTCCAGTATCAAGTTGACTTACTAACTTTAAGCAACAAAAAGGTTATCTTTATTAAAAGTATTACACAAATTTGCAATAGATCAATTGATAATTTAAAAATAAGGCTCATTCTCAAGTCTAATGTCTGATTTTACAATCTTCTTACAGGGGTCTGATAGGCCATATTTCGGACTATGTGGGCAAAAAATGTGTGGTTGAATTTCTTTCATATCATACATAAAGAGAGATTTTGTATCCTAGAACAAAATATCAAAGTTTCATGAAAATTGAATTTGAGGAAAAATTTGGCCTATCTATTGTGTCCTACCTTAACCTTAAAAAATTACTTGCGCATTTGATTTTCATGCCCCAATAATTAAAGATTTTAGGTATACACTGTATAGTTTTACCCTGTTTGTCCGGCTATCTGTCTTTTTGTCTGTTTATGTATTTGTGCGTCCGCAAAAACGGAAACCTTGTCTAGAACTTTTGAGTGGGTGGGACATATGGCTTACATATCACAGGTGTATTTCTTGTTACAGGACCTTTCTTTTTAGTACCATTAAATTATACCTATTGACCTTTACCTTGGAGTTTGACCCACATTTACCAAAAAATTATTAAACCATAGTCATAACTTTTGAATAGTTGATGCTAAGGCTTAAATACCTCACATGTGTAGTCAATGCGACAAGACCTTTTATTGCGTTACAAATATTTGACCTTGACTTAGAGTTTAGCCCACTTTTAAAAACCTTAACCTTGGCCATAACCTATGAACAGCAAGGGGCTTCATATTTTACAGGTGGATTCCTTGTGACAAGACCTTCCTTTGGATACAAAAAATTTTGATCTTTTCACCTTTACCGTAGAGTTTGACCTACTTAAGAAAAAATCTTTAACTTTGAAAATAACTTTTGGACTGTTAATAATAGGGCTTTGATATTAAACAGGTGCATTCCGTGTGAAAAGAACTTCCATTGGGTACCAATAATATTGACCTTGGAGTTTAACTTGCATTTGAGAAATTTCAATGCCAATAATTGTAATATGAACGATCTAGTCTCTAAACAAAAACAAGAAATGGTTATTCACTTAAATCTTATCATAGTTGTGTTTGAAGTTGAATTGTCAAAATGAGCTTCTGTTACCTGTATAAACTCAACCAACAAAATCCCAAGCTCAGTCACCAAAAGTTTCCATGGGATTGCCAGAGAGATTTTTATGAGTTAGAGTGTGACAAAGGATGACTTTCAAATGTGTGTTTTACATACATGTCAAACTACATGTATGACTCGTACTAGAACTTAACCCCTATGTTACATGTCAATTGAAATTTTCAAAATAATATTACGATAAAACATACAAATTACCTTTTGGCTCTGTTACCAATTTTCTTACGTTTTATCATAATTACCGTTTAACACTGAATGTCCAGTTACAGTGCCCGGTCCCATTGCGTCTTGGTTCTTCCAAATCCAAGTAGTACCCCTCTTAACTCGGGTTCCCAAGGGAGGCATACTGGGGTCTAGCTCCTGGTAATGTTCCCCTTCATCAACATCGTCATCGGGGGCATTTTCTATTCTGTGTGATGAGAAAGTTCCTCTACGACGATATATTTCTAAGATTTGATCCTGTAATGCTAAGACATTATAATGATCAAAACGAAGAGAATGTATGAATACTGTAGACCGCTTGTTTTCGTGTCAACTTATTTTTTCAAAATGGAAATTTGGTATTTATTACCGAGTCAAATTTTCCCTTATTTGGTACCTATTGTTTATTGTCTTTTTTAATCATACGAAATTCAATGTATTAAAGAATAACTTTATGTAAACAGACAGTCTGGCTAATGAAGCAAAATTAAATTTCTCGCAAAAAAGTTATTTACAGTATAAACGATTACATTCCATTAGTTTAATAAATTGGAGATAATTTCTTTAGGATACTTTTATATAAATCACCAGAGATTTCTTTAAATGCAAGGAATCAAATATGATTTTTCTAAAAATGACAATATTTGCCCTTCTTTTTATTCCATCTTTCCTTACCATGTCGGTATCATCGAAGTTTGTAATTGTCTTTCTTCTAGATAAGATATGCAGAGCCATTTCTTCTGTCATATTTTGTACGTCTGGGCAAATGAGCGTTAGAAATGCCACTTCATTCTAAAATGAAAATATTTCTGTAACAGATTTCACAGTTTATACTAAAGTCAGTTTGAAATTTAAGTCAATAAGTCAATAAAACTTAACAAATTTGCAGACATGTCCAGTAATATCTTTAAGTCTATTTACCACATATGTACTGTAGCGTCCAAAGAGCCGGGCTTCGTGTGGATAAATTACCTTTCCACCAATTGATCTTGCAGACAAAGCTTCTAAAAATGTCTAAACAAAAATTCAAAAAATATGTATCATGTTCTTCTAATTAACATTTTCTTTCAAATATCATGCATCCTTTTCAATAATGAAAAAATATATTAAGCATAGTTTACCATATCTGGCTTTCTGCCAACTGGAATACAAAATATTGGATGGTGATGACCAAGTCTATTTCCAACCTGCAAGGCTTGGCTTTTTGCCTAGAATTTGACACATATTATTGATTTTGTAAAAAAAAAAATCACTATACTTTAGCTGACTAAAGGTACTATTTAACTCCTGAAAAATTTAATGTAAAATTTCATATTTAGTTTTGTAAAGTTGTTATTGAGCCTCACAATTTCTGTTTCAAACAGTTCTGAATCATCTATATCTCCATTCAACCTCATGTCTGTAGGTCGTCCATCAGATATAAGTACAATCCGGGGTCTTAAGTGAAAGGTGTGAATTATCCTGGTGTGACCTTAATTACATGGGAAAGGACTGATTATTCCGTTCCTTTTGTAAAAAAATAATGAAAAATTTAATATACCCAGAACCTCATACATTGACTCATTAAATTGGATACTCACTAGCACCGTCCTGGATGGCGCCCAAAGACAAAAGAAGTCCCGCAGCTAAGGGCGATAAGCCTTCACATTCAACTCCATCTTTAACATGATTTTAATTAAAAATCAATTGATATTATATATGTTGAAAGTTTTCGTTAAATACTAACCTATCAATACTTTTACTTCAAAGGAAAACAAGCGTATACACAAACACAAAATACATATAAGTTGTAAAGGTAATATTGAAGAAAACTGATTGACCAGAGTAAAGGTCAAAATTTAAAGCAGTATATGGTGACGTCTCTATTTGAGTGAAAAATTGTCGTATTAGCACTCGGCACATTGAGGTTAAAGTTGCGGGTCCTTTGGATGAGACCTTCAAAAACGAGGCCCAATGTCAGGACAGGCGCTAGCACAATAGAGATTCCTCACTGCTCATTGGTCTTGAGTGCCGAGTAAAGGTCAAAATTTGAAGCACTTCACCAGCATATGGTGACGTCTCTATTTGAGTGAAAAAAGAACTTTATTCGGTAATAACCAATATTTGCCCCCCAAATCAAACTTTGATGGAGATATATTTAATTAAAATCTTAAACAGGGGAGTATATGCTGACTTCAAAGCACTGAATATTTTCATAAGCAATGACGTCATATGTACGTAATGACGTCACAAACATGACGTAAATTTCAGTTTTTTTATGAATTTTACAGAAAAATGTAAATATTTCGTCGATATTTTGAGTAAAAGTCACGGAGCGCATGTGTGTTCAGGATCACTATTTTGATATAATGTGTAGAATGATAATATCAATGAAATATGTCAATATTGTTCCTGAACAAACTTGCGCTCTATAGATTTTAAAGCTAAAATTGCTGAAATTTTGTCCATTTTGTCCTCTTTCTGAAAAAGGATATAAAATCGGACTAGTTTGTGACGTCATTAAAACAAATATTGTGAATACACTGCTTTGAAACTATAATATTTTCTGTTAATTTATATTTCTCATACAATTTATTGAATTCAGCACATTTCAGGAAGTTTTCATAATTTGACTTTTGTGGGGGCAAATATATGCAATATACCGCATATAGTTCTTTCGTATTGGACGTAAGGCAACATACAATGCATGGAGGACATTTAACGATCGGGATGTCAGAGACGAGGGATATCATTTCTCATGATCATTGCTCACATTACCTCCATAGCTAGTCTTTTTTTCAGATTGATTAAATGTTGTTTAGCAAACATATTCTACTATAACAACTTCCTTTCCACTATGATAAACATGTTTATAACTGATGTATTAAAATTTAACTTAGAAATCACTTTGGAGTTGGAAAAGAGCATTCTTTCTCATAATATTAAACATTTTAGATAAAATGATAGCAGACAAGCATAATCCAAGGATATTTAAAGACGTTTTAAGAATTTTTGAAGTGCATAAAGACATTGAACATTTCAACCAGCATTTTATAGGAAACAAATTTTCAGGAATTTTAAAATATTTTTCATGTTGGTTGTACTTTTGTGGCCTACATTATATATATTTGCTATTGTTAATTAATTATTATTATTGCTATATCTATTTTTAGAGTGTTACAATGAAGATTCACAATATTATATTTAAGAATAATTATGATACACTGCAGATACAGATACAATTTACAATCATTATACATATCTATATGGATTACTTGCCCATGCAATGAATTAGTTCATGATACTGATTGGTGTAATAATTCTGAAACTTTGTCATCTGACCGCAAACAATTACTGCCACGTTTTCATCTATATCTGGATAATGGGAATACTCTGCAAAATAAACGACCAACAATACTTATTTTATTTTCAAACATTACACAAGAAAACAAAATGCAATATAATCTTAACCAGTTAAACATTTCAACGTTAAACTAAATGGGAAAATCTATCCTACCCTCAATGATTGTTTTGAAAACATCTTTAAGTTCCTGGAAACCTTGTCCCCGAATGCTTTCAGACGTATCCAGAATAAAAATAACACAAGGTCCAACTCCGTGCTGGTGCCTTAGCTCTCGATCTTGAATATATATCTATCTTATATGAACATCCTCAATAATTTTTTTTTCATCGCATATTTCAAAATATTATTAACCGCGTATTTCAAGCATATTCTTTTACTACTTCCAAAACAAAACTGCATGTACAAGTCATGCATGAAGCGCAATGGACCGAATTCTTGTTGCCGCCTACATGTTATATGGCGGTTTCGATGGTCTCATTTTCAGGCCAAGTACGGGTATTAACAACGGTTTTTGGAAACGTGTTATTGGTGAAGTAGTAAAAAAATAAAGGGAACACATGATCAGTAAAATTTTGAAATGACAGAATGATAAAATAAAACTCAAGGCACTTACTAATTTGTGAATCTTGTTTAGCTTGCGCAAGCCAATGTTCTTCTTCAATCATGCGTCCAGCACGAAAAGCCATCATCAATACTCTCCAATTTGTAAATAACTATTCTACAGGTATCAGTCTCCGATTATATGGCACTTGTATGTACATGTATATTTTATGTAGTGCATGATGTCCATTGTGTTCCTGGTTGAAAGGAAGTGCTTATGTAAATTGAATATCTGAAGGAAGTATCAACATAGTCACGAACTCTAAAATAGACTTAACTTGAATTATTTGCATGTTGAATGTTTGCTTACCTTTTTAAGGCCGTAACAACAATTGACGTAAGTGAGGCAAGTGCAAAAGATAACGCACGGTAATGTTCCTGACGTATTGCTTAATTATTGACCTATGCAACCTTTCAGTTGATTAGTAAAATGAAATTAAAAAATGTATATTAAAAAAATAAAGGTCTTCTTCCAATATCATGTCAGCCAACCTTTAACTATTGCTTAGTCTAATCGCTGTTTAAATGACACTGGTAATAACGAACAGTATTCAATATCAAAGTCCATAAAACAATACAAAATAGAAGTAGAACAAACACAGGCCTCCAAATCATCAGAAGTGGGATCAGGTACCATGGAAGAGTGAGCATCCCCTGCTGACCGATCACATCCGCCGTTTGCTCCTTGTCAATATCGGGAAATAACGGAAAAATCCGTCGTCAATTCAGTTTATAAATAATGGACTAACAATCTGTATGAAAAATTTCAGTCAGCATTTTACTCAATGATAAGACTAACAATCTGACCTGATTTCTGCCTATGGGGCGTGAAATAATTTCACTGCAGATATGCGACAAGTTTTTTTTTTCTCATGACCTGATTTCAGCATTATCGAATATGTGATATGGGATATATCACCAAACAAAGATCAAAGAAAATCACCGCAGATATGCGACAAATTTATTTGCTGAACTAACGAAATTATGATATTAAACGAGACTGCTGATATTCTTGTTTCATCAACTTTTTTGCCTATAATTTACCTCGTTTTAGAAATTGCTCATACGTAGAGCATGCTCTCGCATATGATGAATCAACTGAGAGATATAAACTCAGTATGCAGGTGATGGAGGTTTATTGCTGCATAAATAAGGGAAGTTGACGGTGGAAAAGTAAAAGTCATCCCGTTTGTGATAGAACTTGGTTGTTAGATAACCATTAATGTCTTTTTCAAGTAAATTATCCAAGTCTGAAACAGTTGTGTCAGACTCTGTGGTTTCTTTTACCTCAAGCTCACCAGGAATGGAAATTACCATTGTTAATTGACAATGCGTCGTCGATATATCTAAATGTCGAGTTGAAGGCCACAACAAGTATTTTCTTCTTTCCTCGCATAAGATTTTGCATTAATTTTGTTTCATATGAAAACAAAAATAGGTCTGCTAATTGGTACCCATGGGAATTCGATAGATTGTTGGAAGACCTGGTCTCCAAAAACCAAATAGATATTGTCAATCAGAAAATCAAGCATCTTTTTGATGTGTATTTCAGAGTACTTGTTTGTGCAATCAGAATGTGTTTAAGCAAATATTTTTGCAAATGACCAATGATCTGGTAAGTAAAGTTTTATTTTCATTGAAAAAGCAGCTATTAATGATATAAAAAGCCTGTCATTTTCTCTGGTCACATGACATGTGCTTGTAACGTAGTGTTGTAGCAACCGCTAACGATAAAACGCCGCGTAATGATAGAGATATCCTTTTGTGGTGAGATACAAGATTTATTCATATGAATAATTGAATCAACAGTTGGCATACATGTACTAAGTCGATGATGCTCAAATGTCGCTTTACTAAAAAAAATATCATTAAGCGGTTGGATTGAGAATGTCATTTTTTAAGATTGTACTTCTTGGTGCTTTCGAGAAATGTGTACGACTTTTCGATGGACTATAGCTACACAATCGTTCATAATCCATTGATACGGTTTATGAATCTATGGTCGAATTTTCATCTTCTGTAATTGTTTTTTTAAAATAGTTTTTTTTTAATAAGATGAAAATAGCACTTTAGAATATAATCGACTACACAGTTAAACTTTGTATACAAATAGATACTTTAACGGAGAGAATGAACACTCCAATTCGGGAATAATTGTATCATTAAAGAGCATCTTTAGTGTATATGGTGAGAGATGTTTATAATTTTTGGCAAAAAATGTGTTGAAATGCAGGAAATTACGACCAACCCTCATCGCTTACAATCTTTAAACAGTGAAGGATCTTTTTCTTAACAGCACCTAATGCAACACAGGACCTCCATTTATATGGTCTCATCGGAAAGACTATCCTCCTCGTCACATCGATTACAACTCACGACATAAGGATCAACTCTGTACGCAATTCTAGAGCAAACACTACAACTACTGCGTCACAATAGAGACAAATGTAAAAAAAAGATTGAAAAGTTTCTGCATACACATGTACCTATTGGTAACTCATAAATAGTGTAGTTGTGTATTTTTTAGTCATAAAAATTATTTATTTGGCAAAGTTTTTTTTTTTTAATACTTAATAATGAAATTTGCCATTGTAGGAAAACAAAGAGGATAATACAGAACTTTTCGGCTTATATTCTATTGTGTTTTGTCACTTCTATTTCAAAATATCTCAGATCTAAAGATCAAACCCATCTCAAAACAACATGTGTTTGTGAAACACTGATGCCCCCTTAATGGCAACATAGCAAAGATTAAACATTTCTTAAAGGCAATTTCAATGTATTGGTACAAAACGTAGGGTATTCTCACTGGAAATACAATTGTGAAATATGAAAGTAGGCATAGATTTAAGTTTTTTCATAAGTACGGAAATCTCCGAGATCAAGGTTACAAGGTCAAGGTAACTGGTATCCAATGAAAGGTCTTGCCACAAAAATACAAATGTCAAGTATGGAAGCCCTAGTCCTAACCATTAAAAAGGCTAAGGTGAAAATTTTTTAAAAATAGGTCAAACTCCAAGTTCAAGGGTTCAAAGGTCTTACAAGCAAATGACTTGTCTCAAGGTTGAAATATGTAAAGTATGAAAGACCAACCCTTACCCTTTAAAAGTTATGTCCAAGTTTTGCTTTTTAAAAGTAGTTCAAAATTCAAGGTCAAGGTAAGAGGTCTCATAAGAATTACATATGTGAAGTTTGGAAGCCCTTTTCCTTACCGTTCAAAGGTTATGGCCAAGGTTAGAGTTATTTCATAATTACAGAAATCTCTAAGGTCATGGTCAAATGGTCAAGGTTGTTGTTATCCAATGAAAGGTCTTTCCACAGAAAATACGTATGTGAATTTTAAATGCCATGTTTTCTATTGTTCAAAAGATATGGTCATAGTAAAAGTTTGGAATTTTTGTGTAAAAGTGGTTCAAACTCTGAGGTCAATGTCAAAAGGAAAATTTGGTGGAACCCAATACTTTCTTGTTACAAGAAATACACTAGTCTGTGAAATATGAAAGTCATAGACCTAATAAATCAAAAATTATTGACAAGGTTAAAGTTTTTGCGGACAAACAAACAGACAGAGAGACAGACGGACAGCTAAACAGACAGACGGACGGACACGTTAAAAACTATATACCCCGAAACTTTGTTTACAGGGGCATAAAAATCTCGAGGGGAACAAACAAAACATCATGTGTATTATTGCATGGTTAATAAATACGTTCACGTAACATTTTTTTTAATATCAAAGACACAATCAAAAAGTTAACACAATTGTTAAAAAGCAGATTTACAAGGCTGATGTTAAAAATTATAAAGGAAAAATGTTGAAATCCATATCCACATAATTTGATACACGCACGCAGCTGTTTTAATTAACCCGAGGCTAACCATCAATAATTTCCTCATTTTACGTAATAGTGATATGAAATACATCATGTTAATGCCTGTCAAGTGCAACAAAAAATATAAAAATGCAAAATATATGCATACATGTAACTACAATCTGCCAAATTTTTCTTTCAATTGTCCTCACACAGAATGATCAAATTACGACATCTTTTCTTTGCTGTGGCGATTTTAGGACTTTTGTGTGTGGTTTGTTTGGACGGGCGAGTTCGTGAAGGTTAATTTCTTTATCATTTGATAAAATTTATAATGAATCCAGTGTCTCTTAATCGCTATTTAGACAATATATGTGCATACAGTTTTTAATAATGCCTTAAAGTTATTCACGACAGTCGTCGATTTACTTAGAAAAAAGAGAACTTTTTTTTACTGGCAAATGTGTGCTTGTTTACAATTTTTCCATGTATTTTGGATATTGTCGAATTATAATTTCGACACAGGATGAATCTCTACCACTCAGGTAACTGAAAGGTAGGTACAAGCTTTTAAAACGCCGAAATATGGCTGAACTTATACCGACTCGGCCTAAAAGAGTACATCTACACTATTATATGATATATATTAATCAATCAAATAAACATAGAAGTAAGCCATCTTTAAATCTCTAATTTATTATTGAATTAAAAATACAGGTTGTTCAACAATAATGTGCGACCCCAGGGAACACTGTAAGTACGGCAGGGTATGGCGAGATAAGTGTCCAACGTGTATATGTAAACGAAAACGTAAGTCTTTTTTAAAATTTCTTTAGAGCGTTTTAATTTTTAGCTTAATAAACCTGTTTAAAAGGAAAGAAAATATATTTCTAAAAAATCAATAAAATATCTAAAAATAAAATTTTCTCAAAAATCCATGTTGAGTGATAAATCATGGTAAATGTTTTTTTTACTTTACATCTGATATCCTCTCACACACATTTCATGATTTATCTTACATTTAAAAAGAATTTATCATGATAACGCATCTTTATTTCTTTTTTTTTTTGACAGTCGCTATTCAGAGGACAATTTCTTCTGTTTATTGATAAAAAATAATAAGATATGATATTTAATGTTCATTGAAATAAATAATTTAATTATTGAATTATTTTATCACAACAACAGAATCCATTGAGAAAATGCATATGAATTACAAATGATACTTCCAAAATTAAATTTTTGGAAATTTGTGAAAATTTCAATTTTAGTATTACTTAAATGAACTCTTACTCAGGAACTAAAATGAAAGGACACTTCTTTGTCTAAACAATTACCAAAAAAAAAACAAAAAACGTTTACATAGAATTTAATTAGCCTGCTGATATATTATGTGGCACATTTGACTCTATACATGGGGCAATGCATGATGCTTATTAATAATGACAATGTATATACATATGTATATAAGTGTTCTTTTATTTCATTTCAGCTGTACGATAACTCAGTGATCTGGGGTACTCGATGCTCTGATACAATGAAGATCGCGTAAAATAAAGATTAATATATTCCTCTTCTTGTTCTTATTAATCCTTACTAAAGCTTTAAGGTCCTTCCACCCTGTATGTTTTTTCCCTATATAATCATGCCGAAACCTAAAAAATAAAAAAAAATCCTCATTATTATGCAACATAACTATGATGAAATATAATGTGGATATAATTTGGATACCGCCACATGATTATGATTAAGATACACCGAAACTTAAATAATGCACGAAGAAGCCTTGATTATTCTTTTGGTGAATTTTTTTTGTGGAATTATATATTAGGAATTGTATTCTAATAATGATTCTATTATGGATTCTTTCTTAAAGAAACCGTTACATTAGAGATTAAAAGGGCTTCTTTAGCATCACTGACGAAAAACAAAATAGACTATTAAAGACATCGTTGATCAAATTTATGTTAAAGCATCCACAGGTAGTGTAGTTCATGTTTATTCAAATCATGACCCCTGGGGGTAGGGTGGAGCCATAATGGACGATAAAAGTTTAGTATAGGAATACATAGGAACAATCGTCAAATGTCTTCTCAAGAAAACCAAAACCATGATTGTTCATAATATGTTAAAGCATCCACAGGTAGTGTAGATTCAAGTTTGTTCAAAATTATGACCCCTGGGTAGGGTAAAGCCACAATGGACGATCAAAGTTTAACATATGAATATATAGGAACAATCTTCAAGAACAGCAAAGTCATGGTTTGTCAATTTTATTTGGAAGCATCCTCAGATAGTTTACATGTATATTCAAGTTTGTTTAAATTGTACCCCCTCCCCCTCACCCCTTCTGCTTTTTAAGAGTAGGTCGGGACCACTCATGCATTCAAGCTTTGTAATACTGAACTTTTTTTGCTTTTTCCTTAGCCACAGTACTCAGGTGAGTGATGTGGCCCGTGGGCCTCTTGTTAATTATGCCCTCCTCTTTTATATCAGCAAAGACACTCTGTCTGTCTGATGTTGCAAATAGTATAATACACATTTCGAACCTATTGGTGATAAGTTGATAAAAATGTTTACATAGTCTTCTATATGAGTCCATGACCATGTAATGAAGTACGAGGGACGTTCAATAAATAATGTCATTAGCTCGATGGCATACAATATAGTAGTCATATGACATAAAACTTGACTTTCTCTCATTATTGAATCTTTAATGAATTGATAACAGTTTGTGTGACCACTTTTCATCGCATTATTTTATCGTGGGAAGCTGGAAAACAAGGGCTATTCGAGACATTGCATTAAAAATGAATGGTCAAGAGTCAGTAAACTAGAGTAAAATTAAACGCTTCATTAAAGCAGCTGTAGAACTTCTTAATATCCCAAAAATTGATAACTGAAATATGTGAAATTTACAGCAACCAATGCCTGTTTTATAGACAGGTGAAAATGTAGATTTCAATAAACAAAAATTATATAATGGGCATCAAAAATGGGTACCGTCCTTGGCAACAATGACTTACAACAACCAATGTAAATATGCAAAATTTCAAGAAATTATCACTGATTATGTTTTATTGACTTTAAGACACATAGGAAAATTGATAAAAATCATTTTGGGGATAGTTCATACTGTTTTAAAGAAACATTTTATGGTAGAAAAGTTTAACACTCAAAGGTCACCCTATATTTTGAAAAATAAGTGAAAACGACAGCTTGTAGGAATATCCAAACAATTATTTTAAAAAATCAAAAATTGTACTTATCTACGTTTGTATGAAATTCTAACAGATAATGAAACTTGAATCCATTTTGCTGTAAGCCCTCAAAACAAATTTAAAATAAGTTGCACGTGACAAAACTGCAAAGGCCTAAGAAGAGCAAAGAATTGCAGGAGCATAAAACAGTTTTATATGCTATTTTATTAAATATTAGCGGTCTTGTTCTTCAAATTCATATTCGGGGAGGAAGTTCAATTTCTGGAGGAGTCTAGAAAACAATTTTTTTGCAAAAAAATTGAAAGGTTTATGAGAGGAAAGAAACAGAATGAGGAATTCACTACATTAAATGTCTTCATGACAGCGCCCAAACCCACAGGCCATGAAGAGTAAAGGAGTTTTGGGGATAAACGGAAAGTTAATGTTTTGTCACACCAACAAAATTTTCCAGATCTTTCAAACTTTGATTTGTTTCATTTCCTAAACTTAGAAAATCATCTATCAGAAAAAAGAAAAACAAGTACAGCAAATCATAGGATCTGCCATATTCCAGTATATGAAGGGTCTTACTCAAAAATGTGTTCAAAAAACAATTAGAAATTGAATGAAAATGTCACGGATATGCGTTTGAATTGAAAGAGAATATTTTAGTTAAATCATTCTGACTAAGTCATAGAAAAGCGTTTATTGTTTCTTTCCGAGCCCCAATGACATTATTTATTGAACGTCCCTCGTACTTCTGGATTTCTAAGGTAAGTATAAGTAACATGTTTTGAAAATGGCCAGGAAAAACACCTTTATTAAGCATATTTTGAAATGATTCCAATAAAAAATTTATATGTTATGAAGTTCGATATTACAACTAGTGACGTTCTATTAAAAAAAACCCAATGTGTTTTCAAAAACATCGTCTAACACAGAACTTTACCAGAAGCTAGAAAGATTTTGAATAACTTAAAATACTTCACTCTATGTGCTATTCAATTATTTGTCTGATTTATTTTTTGCCAGCATCATCAATAACTCACTTGTAAATTAGTACGTAGTTTCAGCTAAGACTTGAAATACATACACATATCAATCATTTAAAAGGTTCTCGGGAAATCCCTAGACAAATAGCTATAAAATGTATTTTTTAAATTATTTAAGGAATGAAGCTTATTTCAACTTATGTTATCCGATATAACATAACTTGGGGCAGTTTACGCTTAATAAACCGCGAAGCGGTTTATAAGAAAGCGTAAACTGCCCCAAGTTTTGTTATATCGGATAACATAAGTTGAAATAAGCTTCATTCCTTATAATTTAATTTCAGTGTAGACAATGAGACAATATTTCCTCCGGAAAAGGGCTTCAAATTGAGCATTATTTTAAAATAACGTCAAGCGGAGTAATACGTTTTTGACGTAACTCATTGTGACGTAGGCAAGTTATGTTATACGAAATGGATAAAACCGTTCAACCAATCAAATGACGTGTTACAACTAAAATTAAATTATTTATAATTTTCGTTTATCCCTACATAGAATGAGTGCCCTCCGGTATTTTATCACAATTATAACAGTTTTAATGATTTTATACGTGGCTTGTGTGGATGGACGTGTATGGATTCTAAGTAAGTAAATTAATGTATGGAGATACAGAACAGTATTCAGTCTCCAAAGTCTATTGAACAGTAGACAATTGGAGCAGAGCGAACACTGACCTCTAAAAATATCAGAGATTGGAGGGGCAATGGAGGAGTGAGCGTCCCCTGCCGACCGGTAACATCCGAAGTGTGTTCATTGTTATCATTGGGATATGACGGAAAAAATTCTTCGACAATATTATGTGTATATAATGAAATAACAGTCGGTATGAAACACGGTATTAACGCAGTATAAAGTCAGCATTAGACTTAATGATAAATTGTATTGGCTGACAAGTCATTGTATCGACCAAAGAAATTACAAAATGATGACTTTAAAGGAGACTTCTGATAATTTTGTTTCATCAGCTTGTTTGTTAATAATGCATCTCGTTTCACAAATTGTACATATGTACATACATGGAAAGCATGCTCTTGAGTGTTGAATAAACCGAGAGATATATATACCCCGTATGGAGGTGATGAAGGTACATGTATACTACGGCAAAAGAAATGGAAGTTGACGATTGAAAATTTAAAGTCATCGCGTTTATCATAACGCTTGGTTGATAGATTACCATTAACGTCTTTTTCAAGTTAGATATCCAAATGTAAAACAAATGTGTCAGACTCTGTGATATCTTTTATCTCAAGCTCATAGGGATACATCGTATCGACATAAGAATGGAAATAACTGTTGTTAATTCTATGTCTATGGTTAAATAGTCCCATCACATTGACATTGTTACACGTACACGGTGGATTGGAAAGGTTCTCAACACCATCGGCATTGTCATTGCATACATAAAGAAAGGCCGTCCCTCGTTTTCCTATCTAAAATTCTGGTTGTCTATGGAGTGGTGTACTCAGTGATGGAAATAAACATATCAAATATGTTGTGGACATTGAATATAGACCGAGGCAAAAACGTCATGTATTGTAATTTTTTCAGAAGAGTTTGGATGGAGGTGTACATATTAATTTAAATATAGAAACATTATTTCGATAGGTGTCCGGGTGCAAATGTATTTTTTTTATTTTTCAAGACAAAAGAATGCATGAATCCTGATTTTGTTTTCTTTGCCTCAGTCCTTCCACGCCAGGAAACATGCACTGTACATAAAAAATTCACATATTTTTGTATTTTCCCAATGTTTGACTATAATTAAAACACGTGCAAAAATAAGAAAGATTTAAATCACGTGCTTAGTTTTTTGGAAAATCTTTACTGACATTTTGAAGTCTTAATTTGTTTAGCAGCATATGATTTTACTAGTATTTAATTTATTTATCACAGAGGAAAGTCCCTTGTGTCCTATGGTTTTTTGCGGTGACACTGGTGAAACTGAAATAGAGCAAAACGGTTGTCCAAGATGCTGCTTAGGTAACGAGAATCGTACTTTTTAAAATAAAATACTCAGTATGAAACAAAAGAAATATTCTTTAAAGAAGAATAATTTATTTATAACTTTTCTTAAATTCAACCATTAAAGTTTTATAATAGGAGCATTGAAACTAGAATTATATGGGTTATAATTAATATAAACATGCAGGTTTCAATTTTATTCCAGGATAAATCAGAAGATCTGACTACTGTCGATGTTACAATGGAATATTGACTTCTCATCAAATAAAGAGTTAAATATTCCTTTCTTCTGTTTCTTTGGATCAATAGAATGCATGTATATCTACAGATTGTATCCTTTTGGCGATAAATGTTTATTTCACAACTAAAAATAATAATTATAGTTTACAAAAGTTAGCAATAGTGACAATTAACTTTTATAAATCAAAGTACATGAAAATAAAGTTTAAAAAATCAATATTGCGTTATAATGATCATTTCATTACAATTAAGGTAGGACAAAACACCCGTGGATTCTATTTTAACCAATTTCTTAAAAAGTACCGGAGAAAAGAAGAATAATAATTTATTACTATACTGACAACAATGAATGATCTCTGTAAGAAAAATAATAAGTTTTGGCATGTTTGCGTCATATTTTGTGAAAAAATCAGAGAATCCTATATATTGGTCACTTATATACTGAAAAGGTCAAGGTCATATCAAGAGGTCAAAGGTCAAAGGTCAAATATTGTGACGTCATCTACTGAATCTTTTAGTTTTTTGCCATTGAAATTTTTTTAATCGCAAAAATATCTGAAACCATCGGTTCAATTTTCTTCATAAAGGTGAGGTTTGATTGGCGAATGATTACATATTTGAATGTGCCGCTTCATGTCTATCAAACTGCCACCTAGTGACGGGAAAAAATATTAAATTTTATTTTATTATTGACTAATCAAAACTTACCTTTATATTCAGTGCGGATAAAGCGGAAGTAAGGCAGCATAGCGAAATTCTTAGCCACTTGGTGGTATAAAAACATCTTTTTCTTCGAAGGAACGGCATTGGAGCGGAACGAAACGGTACATATATTGATAGTAAGTTATATGTGAACGATTTATCGCGTCAAGTCTTCTGAGAAAGGCCCACAATACCCCAAACCCGAATTTGCCTCAAAAAGAGTGTCCTACCCTTCTTTTTTTTATACATGCACATACTATATATTTACATTAACTTCCAGTGCCCGTGGAGCAAATGCTCCTAAAAAAGCAATTCTTTTTAAAATCGTATTGGACAATTACAGAAGTAAAACGGTTTTTTTGGCCACTTTAAGAAGGCGTTGTGTATGAAAATGTTGTACACTTATCATTACAATATATAACACTTGTCATTATGATATATGAGTTTCGAATTTGAAAAAGGTGAAAAGGCCATTGAGTTTTTGCTACTTCTCATTTTTTAGGCAAAAGTTATGAAACCTTTTATGAGTATTTCATAAAATGAAGTTTTTCCACGAGATTTTCCTAGGAGTTTGAAATTTTGAATCAATAACAAGAAGCAATTTTTCAATGAATATCGTTTATTTATAGAAAAGGGTACAGTATGGAGGTTATTGAGACTTTAAAATAATGTTCTTTAGAATATGAAAATTTGGCTTTAACAAGAGTTGAGAAGATGAATATAAAAAATCATTGAATAATATGGCATGACATGAAGGAGGGCCATCCTTTGACGTCAATAATTTTACACAATTCTAAGTTTAATGCAAAAAAGCCGCAAGATAACTAATTTCTGGGTTTTAGTACCGTCTGAGGCCGTCGCCCACTTCAAGTTTTAAGATAAATTATGAAAAGGTTTTAAAAAATCGCCTCTCTCAAAATCCTTGTTGGCGATGCAAGCAAATATGTTTTACTCAAAGAAAATTCCACTGAAAATTGAAAATTCCCCTGCAACTTTTTAAGAAGATACGAGAAAATGCAGTTGATTACGTCACAATTAGTATTTAAGAGGTCATATGAGAAAAACAAATTTTGTATTCCCACTGCATGGACATCCCATGATCCAGAAAGGGTCAATTTCTATTTTGTACATCATTTTTATTTTTTGAAAAATACAGAGCACTACGTTTTCCCTCCGTTTTCTTTGATTCGTCGAAAATTAATACTTTCATTTCTTTAAAAATCATATCAGTACGGATGCACGAAGAGTTTAAAGGATCCGGTTTTGTGTAGTTTGAAAAAAAAATTAGATTAAATAAAGAGGATTAAAAATGCATGTGATGTAAATATTTACATGCAATATTTTCTTAAAGTATTTCCATAGCAAAATACAGTTATTTTTCTTAGAAAATTTAACATTTCTTTCGGCGCAAAACATTTTTAAGTATGATATAAATGAATGGTACTTATGGGACCATGTTTAAATTGTGACGCAAAACATTTTTCATTTATGGTTTGTTTCTGTGTTTTGTTTGGAGTTATATAGCATGGTCCAGTGATTCTCCATTAAAGGCCCTCTGATTAATACAGAAAATTTGAAATACTTTGCCAGTTATTGAATCCACGAATTTGAAACAGAGACCTACTACAATGACATATTTCTAAATCCCTGTAAATCATACGAAATAGATTTGGAATTAATATACACGTTTTTTTTATTTCCCATAGAAAGGGTGGTCGACGGTGATGCACTATAGGAAAAAACGTGCAATAAATATTTGATGTGGAAAGTGTCGTGCGTTTTTATAAATCAAACACGTCTGATAATTGCAAAAGGTTTACAATTCTCAGAAGTAAATAAGAAGACAATGAGTTGTTGCTGTTTAATTATCTTTATCTTCTCTTTGTATCTGTCAAATCTCCTGACGATAGGTATCGATTTGAACTAAATTGATGATATCATCGAATATTTGAACCATTTCAAAGGTACAGAAAGTTCAGTAAAGATTTACATAAAAATAGAAATAAACTTCTTTCCAGTCCACCGATTGTCGTATAGATCTTTCAGGGTTATATTCATCATGGGAAATCGGACAAAACCCAGTTTGGAGAACATCGTATCGGGTACAGCTACTGCGTAGATGAATGTGTACAGAACTATGCACGTGCAGTTGTTTATTTCGTAAACCGAATTTCGTAAACAAAACTAGTGCGTCATCATAATCTTCATTAAATGTACCTGGAGTTACTTCACAAAAAGTTATTCAATCCAATCTTCTTGGTTTTAAATTACAGTTTGGTCAATGTTGTTTGATAAAATGTTAGCAAGATTTGTTTAATTTAAAAAGCTGAAAATTTCGAAACTGTTCATCGCCGTAAGTAATCGTAGCTTCTTTTTAAAAGATTTTCCGCAATTAATCTTTTGACATGGATATAAGCACGCAATCGGATTTTACTGAAAATACAGCTGAACTGGAGAAACCAACTACAAAACGATTTCTATCGAATGGGATCCAAAGCAGCTACGACATACCGGTATACGGTCTCGATAATGGTGACTTTTATTCGATTCATATTCCTGCCATAACTTGCATCTCTCTCAGTTTTATATCAGTTTTAGCCGTCATTGTTGCATCTTTCAAAACAAAAAGCATCAAGACATTTTTTTCATGGACAAAAAGCGAACGATTAGTCGTGTATCTGGCTTTGTGTGATGGACTTCTCAATATCTCGCATGCTTTGGATCATACTCAAATGATTGTGACCAAAAACCATGTTTACCCAAAAGAATTGTGTACTTTTTATGCTTTTATGTTGATTGAGTTTGTAACTGCCCAAAACCTCATGGTTAGCGCTGTTGCATTTAATGTCTTCGTTTTAATTTATTTTTCGAAGGATCTGGATTTTGGTAAGTATGATTGGCACCTTCTTCTGTACACTTTTGGAATTCCTTGCGTTGGAGGAACTTTAGCCGCAATCTTTGACAAGCTGGGACCTAATGGTTATTCGTAAGTTTTTACTTGCAATATTGTTTTAATTGGAGTATCTTTTCTTCAACTTTTAATTTTGAAGCAAATTGTATTAAAAAAACGTAAATCTTAAAGCATTTCATCTTTTAAAAACAAAGTTTTTAACTTGAGTTTGAATCATAACATGAACAATAGCTAATAAAATTACATATATGTACATGTACTTTTAATGCATGCAAGATTATTGTCTTAGTTTTCATTGGCTGAAAGGAGGTTGCGTGATATTTCACCTTTTGTGATATCGACACCAAAGCGCGTCCGCGGAATATGATATCGCACGACACACCATTCGGTTGGACAAAATTATTTACAGAGCGATGTCATAATATAAGAAACATGATTTTACTATTGTGACAGTCGAGTCAATTTAGTTAGGACTATGTGAAATCATTCCCTTCGAGTGATCAAATAAAATTATTATGGACTTCATTGAACGGTCAATATGCGGTAATGAGGACTCATGACAAGTGATAAGGACCTCAGACAAAGAAAATGGAAGCGACAAAGCCTGAGCCTGTGCCTTCGGTCCATACCACTTGCCTTGAGTCTTTATAACCACATATCGACCTACACTGAAGTCCATAATTATATAATATTGTTTACCATAAACACAACTTATTCAAATTTACAATTATGAAAGTTCTTTATTGGTATTTTTTTCTCATTATGGTTATACACATGTAAGTTATCTCTTTACCTGCAATATATTGATATATATACTTTTTCGCTTCAGTCAGATATAAAATCCAACCTACTATTGATATCTACTTTTAATTTACATTACTCACTAGGTGCTATCTAGACAAAGTTAAAGGAGGGGTAACCATTTTCTTCTATACCACCGCCCCGTTATTAGCTGTCCTGATAACAAACATCATCCTCTACGGCCTGACGTGGAAGCGGATCAGAAGCGAGTCACGGCGCCTACAAAACACGCTGGGACAGGAGGTCGCTACCACTCGTTCTGCAATTAAAGCGGGAAAAACTATGTTGCTTTTTGTCACTGCCTTCTTCATTCAATGGTGGCCCCTGTCTCTCTACGGAATATGGCAATTGATTGCTCCAGTTCCTTTGGCTGTGTTCCAGTTTGTGATCACGTTTTCAAACGTTGGAGGGGTTTTGAATGGAATCGTTTATATTATTATCAGGAGACGAAGGACTAAAATGAAGCAAAAGAAAACAATGAAGAAAAAAGAATTTCAAAGCATTGCAACTATTTGTGACGGAGTAAAGGATTCAAGTACTTAAACCTGTGTGGATGTAATTAAAATAATGGATCAGGAAATTTTGAAATTTGCAATCTTTATGTTTTTACTTCGCTACTGTAGCCGTTCTACAATGTTGTACAATTATATTAATCGTGTTCAATTTGCGTGCATCTTATTGAGCAGCGGTAAAATTGACTAAATCAGCTCTTGAATTGTAATTGTTATTTTAGATACATTGTACCATGATTTTTTTTATTCAATCATGGCAATCGACCTTATCTGATTTGTTTGCAAAATATCACAGAATTTATTTCTGAAAAAGTACTACGTTTAAAAGAAACACCAATCTGTTTAAATACAAACGGTAGTCCACGTGTTGAACTGCTTAGTAATTCTGCTATAGAGTAATTGCATTTATCACTTCGTAGCGGGGCCGAATCCCACTGCAGGACATGGATATCGGTTTTTCTGATAAGATCGTTTACGGTATGTAGCGGGTTTCTTGCATGAAAATTCTTGCGAGAAAACAAATCCTAAAATTTTAATAAACTTAATATTCCTTCGAATTACAAGCATATTATCTGTAATTCTCATCAAATTTGCCTACGTGGTTTTAATGCTATATTTACTGAAAACTCGATATTACTTTTCGTTAGTTATTTTTACGCTTTACTTTCAAAATATATTTTTTTAAGATTAACGTTTTTACACCAATTTTAGGGAGGAAGTTTCTTTTTAAAAAGTCGGATGCCTTCTTGAATACGTAGACGAACTAGTTAAGCTTTCAAAATAACAAGAAAAGATAATACAAGAACTATTGAGATTAATATAATAAAAAAATCAACATGCATTCTCGCAATTTGTTTATAAAGGAACGTACGACTAAGAAAGAATTTTACAAGATATTTTCATGCTAGCACTGGGGACTGACTTTTTACACAGTGATAGTTAGGCCATTATTTACTCATTAAATTGTCCAAGGATTTTTTTTTTTCGTTCTGTATACAAACAATTTCTTGCAAAAAATTTTGCTTCGTTTTACATTCGCCAAGTCACAGTTTTGTTTCAGAAATTAACCTGTATATTTCGAATTCGCCCTTTTTAAATTTTCCCAAACGAGGCTGGGGCGAAAAGGGCGTAAATTTCCCTGTATACAATATTTCCCGATCAGAACAAGGAGAATCTGACGGGTGTGACCAGTCCGCAAGATATGCTCACTCTTCCATGGTACCTGATCTCTCCTCTGTTGTTTTGGAGGTCCGTGTTTGGTCATCTCCTATTTAATGATATATAATGGACTTTTGAGCTCGAATTAATAAGGTTCTTTATCTGCAAATATTTCATCTAACTCAGAAGTACATATATACTGCAAGGTAGATGTTTGAACTTATTACAGAAACTATGCCGTATCTGTTACTCTGTTATCTGTCAAATTTATTTTTATCAAACACACCAGCTTTAAATCACGTGCATATAACGTAGTATAAATATAATGATTGAAATACACATACATAAATAAACAGCGTTAAGGAAGGCCATCGGCAAATAACTGTGAAATATCTAAATATTTATTTGTAAACATTAGTAATTTTGTGATATTTCCTTTTATTACTGCATTAAATGAGTACCTTTGAATATTTTATAAAATTCTGCCCGGTCGGGAGGGGATACTCACTCCGTCATGGCACCTGATCCCACCTCTGATATTTTGAAGGTTCAATTCTGCTCCACTTCTATTTTGTGATATTTAAAATGGACTTTAGATTTCGAATACTGTTCGTTATCTCCACACATTTCATCTAACACGGGGTATACTGCAAGGTAGATGATTGAACTTATTACAGAAACTATGCCGTTTGCCACTCAATTATCTGCAAAATTTATTTTTATCTTACACTATCAATAAATCACGTGTATATTACGTAGTATAATTATGATAGTATAAATATTATGATTGGAATACACATACATTTAAATGAATAGCGTTATGGAAGATCATTGGCAAATAACTGTGAAATATATAAATATTTATTTATAAACAATAGTTATTTTGTCACATTTCATTTTGTCCCTGCTTAAAATGAGTACCTCCAATATCTTATCATTTCAGCAGTTTGTATAATTTTATGCGTGGCTTATTTGGACGCACGTACCTTGTACTTTCCAGGTAAGTATCTTAATCTTTAAATATGCAGTTAAGGTATCCGACCCATAAAAGGACATAAAGGGAAAAATATTTCTAACCTTAAATATCCATCCTATATATACTCTGAAACTAATTCAAAGCAGTTTAGAGTAGAAAAGGATTTACAATGAGAAGTTTTCAAAAATATAATTACCTGAGCTGTAATTAACTAATCAAAAATGCATTGAGGCCTATGGAAACAAGCAAATTTTTTAAAATAAAGATTTAAATTATAAAATATCAAAATATGCTATGGTGGAAAGATGTATAATTACATGTATTAAGAATAAAAAAAAAAGATTAAAAAAAATTCGCCAATAGATTTTTTAAAATGAATTTTATTGATTAAAAGCAAAGGGGGGTAATCCTTCAAGAACGGGTCAAGGTAAAAAAAATTAGGACACTTTCCGTTCTTACATACCGAGACTAAAATCTAAAGAGTATGTCTACATATACCGAGTATTCAGCCAGTATATATATCTGTAATGCATTTAGATTCATTGAATCTGAGGCTAATATGGATCGGATACGTACCTTAAAAAAGATTTTTTAAACCAAACCGGTGGCTTGAAATGTTTTATTATTCATATACTTGTAAATATACATGCAAACATACTTCCCTTATAATTTTACTTTAACTGGACAGAAAAAAAAAACTTTACACCGATTTTTAACATACTAGTATTATGATAAACTTATTGCGGGGTGTTGGGTTGTACCTGTAGCCTAACAAACACATCAACTATGAAATAATGTTATATATGTAGCTATAGGTAATATTTAAACAGGACTGCTGATCAAAGTATGGACGGTTCTAAGTCTGAAATAATACCGCATATTTGAGTTCATCTCACAATATGCGCCGTTATCAAAGCTCTATCCTTTTATTATATGTCATCATTCATCTCCTTTTTGTGGAAAAACTAATAAATGTGATAAGCCGGAATTTATTTATCCATCCATACAGTGTCGGTACTTAGGCACTAGGTTTACGGGTTATCTCCCCTTTTCTATCCATCAATGAAAGTGAAAGGTGGGTGATGAAAGTATCCGATTTATGTTTTTGTATTATGAAATATTTTATAATAATTTCCAGTTTTTAAAGTTAAGTTTCAGTCAAAGAAGTAAAACAGATTATCTTATTAACATTGATATTGCTCGATGGCAAGTATTTTATTGGATTGAAACAGATCGATTTGCCACCCGTCCATGCTTTAAACACTGGCACATGGTACAAGATTACAATGTGGTAATGATAACCAACTTCATCAGCAGATTTTGAATGAATAAAAACTTACTTAGTGAAATAATATATAATCAAAATGAGCTAATGTAAAAATAGGTATGAACTTCAACTTTATTCGGTCCATGTTATTCCAAGGTCATTTGCCAATAAACATCCGTACACATGGTGGCCTATATTTAGTTACTTAGATCCCTTAGCCTATCTTTAGGGGATTTAAAAATGGGAATATCCATAATTATAATTCTTACAGTATAAGTATGCTTTTCAAGTTTTGTAACTGGGTATGGTGCATATATCAGTTTATTTAAAATATTGAGTGATTTTTTAAAAAATAAATAAATAGATGTTCAAGGATATGGTTACCCTTAGGCTAGCTGTGCCATACCAGTCTACCTTTTGTCCTAAAAACAGTGAATAAAAAAAAACAGATTGAGAAGTAATAAAAGTTTGACAAATCTTTAGAAATGTTTAATATTTAGCTAGATTCACAAAGGGACAGAACTCTAATTAAAGTATTTAAATTTCAATCAAGGCCATTCAACTTTAACAAGGGTCCAAAGAGAGGCATGAAAGATATGCAATTGCGACAAAGGCAGTAATCAATTGTGAAATAAAATAGTTTGAAGTAAAATACATAACAAGTTTTGGTGCTTTTGAATGTAACATTACAATAATGCATTTTATGATATGAATGAAACATCAAGTAAGATGTGTATTTGTTTATACATATTTACAGTTGTACACATGCTATATGACAAAACTCAAGGTAAGTAAATATGAATGATGACTAAAAAAGTAAATAGATTTTAAGTCAAAAAATTCAGTTGGATGGAAGCATTACAATCAACAATTCAGGCTGTAAAATCTGGGAGGCATACCCGGCATAGGTAACATGCACCAGAGTTGAATTGTACATTGTCTGTCAAATCCACATATTAATAATATATTAGGACCAGCAGCATCCTCACCTATTCGGATATCACTTCTCTTAAGGGGCTTGATAGGGAGGACAACTTCAGATTCAACAAGAACAATAACAATGTGGGCATAGTAATTTAAGACCTCAATGGTTCATTAGTAACAGTTGATATAAATAGGATTCCCCAAATTTTATTTTAATTAACTACATGTAATATCTAGCAAGGCTAGCTACTATTTTGCTGGTTAATATATATCAAAGGGTTCAGATTAAGTAAGATGGGGCGAAGGGCATGTTTTGCATATATTCTGTGTTGTCATTTTGGTCAATGGTGTAGTTAAAATTATACATAAAGGAAATAAAAGAAGGCCATGCTGTTCGTTCCTTGGAAGCCGTCTCCAGTGTACATGAGCATAATCATGAATTTCTCTAACAGCGCCTTTACCTTAATTGAGAAGGTTTGATGATAACACAATATAAACACATACATTTAAAGGGGCTGGGTGGTTGTGGCCATTTTTAGGCTATTTGGATCTCCTTTAGAAGAAGACCTCAATAAAGATATAATTGATCAAATTTTAAAGCTAAAATTTATGAAATTTTTCTTTTGCCAAATGATAGTTGACACCTTAAGATATCATATCCCAAAATTTAAATTATATCTGGTGGTTAATAATTGTTGACCGGCTTGACCCCCTAGCCTCCTTAATGTCTTCTCACCCCTTAACAGCATAAAGGCCTTATATCCTATAAAGTTGTGTTTAGTAAATGAAAAGTTTTGTACCATCTTAAGTTAACATGAAAAATCAGGTAAACTTATTTTACTAATTTATTATATATAGATTATTTCACAAATGTTGATTATTTATGTATACAGAGATTAATTTCAGCATGGGCTTTTGTTTCCTCACAATGTTCTAAAAACATGGGTCTAGTCACTTGTTTAATATTTATACAAGAAGAGAACTTTGGGTATTGAAATACAATTCTACAAATAAAAGACTATAAAAAGAAGTTAAATAATAATAATTTGTAGGCTAATTGAAGCACTGTGAAATAAATAAATTGTCAAGAGTATTAGGAAATTAACATAATTAACATGATAATTTACATTTATTCCTTTGAGTTATCTTTCTCATTGGGGAAAGTGAACCTTAAAATAGGAATTGCAACTCAAATTTCCTGAACTTTTACCAATTTTACTCGTTATTCAATTTGGCATTGGGAATGAGGGACAATTTACAGAGTTCTTCAGGTGCTACAGTCAGTGCATATGCAGGCTCATTTGAACACAGCTCACAGTGCTGGTACTTTCTATGTATTTTCCTAATATGGCATATGCTGTAGTATGAATGGTCATGCAACAATAATAAATAAATCAATAAATAAATAAAATAGAATGGGTTATAATGAGACTTATGAGGTTCAAATTGGGGCTTTTTGTCAGTGTTGGTTTCTGTTGTGTCTCTAAGTTGTTAAGATTTGCTATTTCACACAGATAAAAGTTGCTTTAGTTAAAATTCTATATTCACAGTTTTTAAACTTGCAAAGGGTAAATTGTTTAGGTAACTAGTTTCTTTATCACTAATAAGCACTAAAGGCGAGATTACCTACATGTAACTACCTAACAGCGGGGGGGGGGGGGGGGGGGGGGGGGGTGTTAACACATATTGTTCCACAGGCTAGGTTACAATCCAAACCATTTCCTACAATATTTTCTTTTTAATAGTATTTGCTTACTGTTGGAAATTAAGACACATATGCATATCTCAGGGGGTATTTTCCCATTGAAAATATCAGTTCAAACCCAGGTGCCATTTGCATGTAATATGATAGGTGTTTATCTCTCATCTGAGCAGTTACATGTAGCATAATTATTTTATGTTACTTTACACATTGACCTCATATGGGATTAAGATGCATTATTCGGTGCATATATATGTACATGCAGTTTACATCCATGCATTAGCTAGTGGGTACAAATACAGGTTAGCTAGGGGATACAAATACAAATCCACATGTGTGTAGGAGTTACAAGATTCATAGTATTAAGATTAGATAAAATTCTCCAGCATTTTAGGGTATTCGATATAGGATAAGTTTCCACTGACTAAGCATATTAATTTTTATGCTCTCCATCATATATCCATTTCCTACAGCCTTAAAATATTTTGAAGTCTATTATATAAATAACCTATTCCAAAACATATTTTTGCGGGGGGGGGGGGGGGGGGCTTAAGGTGTGAAAAGATCAAGCATTTTTGATAGAGCATCAGCTGGGAAGGGGTTTAGAATAAAGGATTTAGTCATATGTGCCTTCAATGTCTGCTGCAGTCCAACTACATTTACAAATAAGCAGTAAATACAAAGTCCTCCATTGTGTGTCTTGGTTTGAAAGGTACTTATTATATACAAGATTTAATCAATTTTAAATGATCCTTTGAAGAGTTCGCTTTCAAAATAAGTGGTACATGTATAACATCATTCCCTCAGAACTGGCAAGATACATTACCAAATATCACAAAACATGTTCTGCAGTTTACAAATTGGGCATGTGAACACTTTAAAATTATTGTCAACAATACAGGAATAGCATAATCATGCTGAAAGGGAAAGGGGGGTTAAAGAGTAAAGGTGCTCATTCAACTTGTTTCTAATCTCTGCATGAAAGTATCTTATCGCCTAAAAAATTAATAAATAAGAAATAAAACTCAAATTTATAAACAAATAAATAAAAAGGGGGGAGGGGGAATCTAAATAAAACGTATTTTCTACATAATTTTCTTACATAAGTTCAGGTAGTAGTTCTTTCTTGCCAGCTGGATATTAAGAATGGAATCTGAGACCCAAAGCAATATACTAGTAACTTGGGAAGATATAAATTCAGGAGGGGGGGGGGGGCGTTAGGCCCAATTAATTGGGAGACCAGAATTATTTTAATGCAGGATAGTTCTACAGTGGGTTGGCAATGAGAGAGAGTGATGTTCACGATGGATGGGTTGCTGAGGGTTTTGAGTAGGCTAGGAGTCCATGGTGGGTGGTTAAATTGAAGTTGCCTACCCCCACCAGGTGGCGGTGGGCACCTACGGTGCCCATGTGGCGAAATCGTCACCTTCAATTTAACCATTGAACTGTTGATTTTGTTGACTTTTTGTGGTTGATGTTGATATATGTGATGGTTGATGTTGATATATGTGATGTTGACTTTGAAAATTATATCTTATACAATTTAAAGCTAAAGCAAAATAATATAATTATAAAAGATAATTTGTGTTGAAATGTGTCCGTAGCACGAATGAGGTCAACCCAGCGTGCTACTTTTCCCGTCAGGGAGGGCACAACTTATGTTGATGTTGGGGGTATGCCATTTTGCCGGCTGCCCCACTGTTGTGTAGACCACTGTGGACAATACCTGCCAACTCGAATAAAACATTAAACTTAAATACGTAGCATTTGTTTATTATATACATAGGTCTTTGATAATACCGCATATTTGAGTTCATCTCACAATATGCGCCGTTATCAAAGCTCTATCCTTTTATTATATGTCATCATTCATCTCCTTTTTGTGGAAAAACTAATAAATGTGATAAGCCGGAATTTATTTATCCATCCATACAGTGTCGGTACTTAGGCACTAGGTTTACGGGTTATCTCCCCTTTTCTATCCATCAATGAAAGTGAAAGGTGGGTGATGAAAGTATCCGATTTATGTTTTTGTATTATGAAATACCCTCCCACCTCAACCCTTGAGCTAGGTGTTAAGTATATACCCTTTCTCCTTTTGTTTGTTTAAATAATTTTTCATTGTTTTACATGGTTTGGCTATACCAAATTTATTAGAGTTATGCAAATGTTATTGAGAATCTTTTTCTGCTGTGGGTTTTTGTTTTTGTCTTTTCAGATATAAGAGATTTCGTTGAAGGAGACTAACGATGCTGATCTGAATTGCCTGCTATTTCCGTATTCTGGGACCTTTGGAATGATCTCTGGCCGAATATGACAAGGGTCAACTTGGCAAATTATCCATTCGAGGAGTTCGGGGAAAGACAGTCAACTATACTTCACAGTGGTCGTATTGGCGAAATCGTCACCTTCAATTTAACCATTGAACTGTTGATTTTGTTGACTTTTTGTGGTTGATGTTGATATATGTGATGGTTGATGTTGATATATGTGATGTTGACTTTGAAAATTATATCTTATACAATTTAAAGCTAAAGCAAAATAATATAATTATAAAAGATAATTTGTGTTGAAATGTGTCCGTAGCACGAATGAGGTCAACCCAGCGTGCTACTTTTCCCGTCAGGGAGGGCACAACTTATGTTGATGTTGGGGGTATGCCATTTTGCCGGCTGCCCCACTGTTGTGTAGACCACTGTGGACAATACCTGCCAACTCGAATAAAACATTAAACTTAAATACGTAGCATTTGTTTATTATATACATAGGTCTTTGATAACAATTTATTATTTGACTTAACATAATACTTCAAATGCAAAAGAAAACAACTTTATAAAAAGTCGCCAATTTGTAGCCAATAGTTATATTTTAGGCGACATTTCGGAGTTTAAGGTACCATGGCGAGTGAATAAGACGCTAAAAATATTTATACCATCGTCTTCAACCTTCTTCAAATAATTTATTTTCTCCATCAATGAGTCTACTCTGCCTTGTTTTTTGCAAATATCAAAACTAAATGTTTGTTGTTAATGAGCATTTATTGTAATGCCAAACAAATTAAACAAATATGTACAAAAGTTACATATGACCATATTTGAATATATCCTTTATAAGGATATTAATATACATAAGGAAAAAGTACAAATATGACTAGAAGAATTTGCAAAAAAAGATGGAAGAACAAACACCCAAATTCTTAAAAGCATGTGAAACACACGAAAAATAATAAAGTACTATATCTTAACATTGTTAACATATCAGGGACCTTATTCACAAAGCATCCGTTAGATAACGGGTCCGTTAACTTTACGGAGACTCTAACGGTTGTGACCGTAAAAAACTAACGTGGTATTCACAAAAGTCTCCGTTAACGTTCACTTTACGGGTGCGGTAATAACGGGTCCGTAAAGACAAATTCTATGTATCTGCAACTCTCATTGGTCGAATAAATCGATTGTTTTGTCACAGTGTTGTTTATCTAAATATAATCTTAAAATGTATAATTGACAAGAAAATAAAAAAAAAACAAAAGTTATTTGTTTCTTATTCATTCCTCCTTTTGGAAATAATAACGCCTTTTTGAATAGAAAGGCGTAATAACGCCTTTTAGAAAGGCGTTATAACGCCTATTTCGCGTTATTACGCCTTTTCAAAAGGCGTTATAACGCCTTTTAATTTTTTTTTCTCTTTAGAGTGATCCTAATAGGATTTCGTAGAGATATACTTGTTTTTTACGCGAAATTTCATTAAAGAGACACCGTGACGCACAAAGCGGAAATTTGACAAAGTAAACGTAGAATTTTGGCATGACCCTAGTAAACTTAGTTCAATTCCTAAAAGTACTTAGGTTTATTTTTATGGACAAATAATGTCAGTATGCCCCATAACGAAAATATTTATTTACTTCTTCCTCCCTCTTGTACGCGTGCGTAGAAAAGTTGAATAAGTACCATAGTTACCATGGTCTCAAGTACCCAGGAATGAATGAAGGCTAGGAATAGACCAAAACCTTTGATGCAATCTTTTTTAAAAGTTGTTAAAACATATTTCTCACCTTTGCATGCTCCAGTTTATTGTTGTTTACAAGTTTGAGCTAAAAATAAAAGTGGCGTGACCTTGACATACGCGAAAACAATGAAACGGTAGATACAACCTCTGTTTTCTGGCACTTATATTGCGCGGTCTTTTCTTGCTTTACGGTGCAGTTTAATTGCCATATTTTAACTATATACTCATAATATTGAAAAGTATTTCTCTGTATGCGTGTTTCGAGTAAGGAACGTTTGTACACCACACTGACTCCATATGAAGGCATCGTGCGCCGAGCCAGGGAATTTAACGAGCAAATTTGTAAATTTTTTTCTGACTGTCTTGTCCCTTGTACGTTTAGCGCATGGAAACCCTTGCGACATACATACACGTCCTCGCGTGATGGTGGAGCCTTAATTGGAATAAATGACCGGTCCACACATCCGATTACATTTGGAAATCCAAATTTCTCCATAAAACCTTCTTTAACAGTTTGAAGTTTTCGGCAATCCGTCGGGAATTGAATAATTTGTCCAGCAAAACTTGCCAGTGCATTAGAAACATTCTTTACTGCTCTGGAAACGCTGGGTTGACTGAGTCCTAAAATGTCCCCAATCACTTGCTGGAAAGAACCAGTCGCATAATACCTCACAGCAGCAAAAGTTTGTTCTTCAGGTGTAAGGGCATGAGATCTTTTTGTCTCATGTGACACATCCTTTCTTACAATGTCAATGACATCCATCAAACAGTGTCTTGTCATTCGATAGCGGGAAAGAATTTCCGCGTCGTCATACGCATCCAATGGATTTAGCCTATCTCTAAAGATTCTATTCTTCCGAATTTTGTTTTCTTCTAGAATTGCTTGTAATAACGCCATTAAAGAACAATATGACGTACTTTGTACATGTTTAATGACGTCATAATAACCTTTGAGGAACAAGTTTTTGGCAACAACCGAGTGATTATAATTATAGTTATCTATATCCTTTCCATTTTTTTTTAAACTGAGAAACATTACAAATGCATGTACAGTTGAGTTTTGGTACGTGTATCTGAAATATCTAGAATACCATGGATATATTGAAGCAATTTAGAAGTCCAATTAGTTTATTCCTCAAATCCTGGATATATCGAATCTTCGGTTATATCGAAGTATTTCTCTGGTCCACAGAGTTCGAGATAATGAAATTTGACTGTATTTTTATTCTGTTGCTTCATATAATTGCTAATAGCAATTCAATTCTTATCAACCATCATAGGAATAGTCAATGGATTTATTTTCATCGTTGGACTCATGAATGCAATTTACTAGATTTATTGCTATTATTATTATTCCTTCGACGTTCAAATGAAATGGTGACTTTTCGTCAAATAAAGATGTTATAATCAAAAATTGTTTTTATTTTTTTTTAAATATAATTATATTTTTTTTTTGTCAGGTACTTGTAATCGAAATACACAAATGCAATAAGTTACTTGAAACTAGCTTTATATTAGAGGTTTACACCTTAGAATGATGGAGTATTTAGACTTAATGTACATTCACAACCCTTCCTATGGTTGCATACAATAAACACAAGAACATAGGTAATGGATTGATATGAGATCAATTCAAATTCAAATAAAAACAGATAGATCGATGTGTATTACCAAATTGACAAGGGCCATTAACACCACGAAAACATTCTCTATAAGTTGTGATACGTATTACTAAGCAATTGATAACAAACTTCATTGAAAGTGTTTGGTTCGAATGCATTTAAGACATTCAGGTTGTTGAGATGCCACTGTTTTAATACAATTTTTAAAAACTGGAAAAATTTGCAAAAAGACACAGAACAAATCGGATCATTTTTGCGCTGTCGGATCCTAGTACATATATATACATGTAATTATAAGCTTTGGCTAATTGATGTTTGATTTTGAAACTACAGTAACATTGTGTTTAAATGCAACACAAATCCTTATAAGTAGGGATTATTGCGGTTCAAGGCAAAGATTATTGCATTTAATAGCTAAAATTATTGCGTTTACCTTAACAAAAAATACTATACTAAACTAAAGTGAAAACTTTGACACTATGACAACTTTGATTTAATACAATGAACACTTTGACACTTTGATTTGCTATAGTGAACACTTTGACACTTTGATCTACTACAGTGAACTTTTTGAGACTTTGATTTATTATAGTGATAACTATGAAAATGGATAACTATTATAATAGTGATTACTATGAAAACTTTTCTTGACTATGGTAAAAACTTTGATTTACTATTGTAGTGAACACTTTGAAAACTTTGATTTACTATTAATAATACTGATAACTATGACACAAAAGTAAACACTTAGAAAACTTTGATTTACCATAGTGATAACTTTTACACTCTACACAATTTACTATAATTGTAAACTAATAGTTAACTATAGTAAACTATTGTTAACAATAGTAAACTATAGTTAACTTTTTTTGTAAGAGTAATCACATAAATATAGCGTTTAACCGCAAAATTATTGCGTTTAATCACAAACATTATTCCATTTAAACGCAAAAATATTATTGCGTTTAATCGCGAAAACCATTGCATCTACATGTAATCGCAAAGTTATTGCGTTTAAACACAAAGTGTTTTACGTTAAATTCGACCGCGCATGGCTTTGCGCAGATTTTTAATATCATGCAGTCATTTTTTATACACCTTTCCCAAATATTGTGATTTTCATATAAAATTAACATTATCAGAGAAGCCAAACACTAAGATTTTAGTTTATAAAATTTAATAAAGGAAACAACTTCAACAAATACAAAAATACACGTAATATGAATTTACGAGGGCTGTTCGAAAATTATATAGACATTGTGTATATTTTGCTTTCTAATGAACGTCTTTCTGTGCAAATTTGCATATACGTTTGACATACATTAAGAATTAATAAAAGCGAAAAATATTTTACAAATATTAAATATTTTCTGTACAATGGTATATAAATGCGTCATCAGTAAGGGTACCCGGAGCAGTCTCGAAATCAGATATTGAAAATATGTAACACCAACGTTCTAACTCTTCGAGGACCCATAATAAGAGCGAAAATAATTCTGTTTATGTGTATAATTTTTCAGCTTTAATTCAAATTCATGTCGTGCAACTTTGATAGAATTTTGATCAGAAATACGGAGATCATAAAAAAATTAAGCGCGGTAGAGAAATCTGCTAAGAACGAAAAAAATGGATTTTGACGTCAAGGGCAGAGCAGCGAACATACCTAAAATTTTGTGTAGCGCAATGTAGAACTTTTTTCCAGACACAACGACCTGCTAAAATAATAACTACAAGAAAAAAAAATAATGTGTAAGGGTTTGTTATTTCATTGGTATACATTTTTTTTTTTACAATTAATTCAACCAGAGTAAAATCAAAAGCTCCGGACGACCATCACTTATTACGTACGGTATTAATATCGTTATAGTATCAATATCGTTGACCCTCGTTGCATAAATCGACACTGCATGATTTTAAGTCATCTTTTCCCACAAATAAAAATATTACACTCGGGTAGCAACAGCATACATTTTTAAGGAATAGTTTAAGAAATAAGACTGTTTCATTTTTGTACTGTTATATGTAATAACAAAGAAGGAAAAAGATTAAACGCTTCCCGATCGTTTTACATGCAAAACCATCCCTGGCTGACGTGTCGTTAAAATGACATAGTGATGCTGCTCCGGGTCGATAGACATATGCATGTTTATTATTTCACCAAAACTTTTCTTATTATCATAGGAATTGGAAATTTTGCATAAGTGTTTTATTCGTTCTTTATAAAATGTTGATGAATTTTCCTGATATTATCTCCGTCCTTTATGGAGTAAATGTAATTGTCTCAATAATTTCCGAACAGCCCTCGTACTTGCTCCTTGGCAGAATGGGCCATGGCTGCATTAATTAATAAACTATTAATTGCTGAACCCTGGGATCATATGTTCAACTAATCAACAGCCAGTTGATGACAAAATGTTAAATGATTCATAAGCTGAAAGTTTCTAACTGATAATGTTCACTCAAAAAATGATACCACAGTTCCTATGGCGATACTGTTGCGACTGAAAAACTTCGATTCTAGTATATTATTTCAGCTCAGGAGTCAAAGGTTTAAGACACTAGTCTTTTTTTTAAATTACCAAATAACAGAAACAATTTCCTAATAATTGTAGAAAGTTAATTATTTCAGATGTTCTTCAAATAAGATAACCACAGTGGCTTTGGGATTTCTTTTGTAGCACTTCATGAGTTTGTTATTAATTTTCTTTTGATAATTATTCCAGATTCCAGTTCGATCTTTCCATAACCAGTGATTACAATTCAGCGACATTGTCTCAAAATCAGGACAATCTTTCCTCTACATCTGAATTATTTTCATCATTTATGGAGTCATTCTTTAAATATCACCCTTTCTATGTTTTTATTTAAAAGATCCTATATTGGAATCTTTGTGATCTTGGGTGTTTTTCTCTTATTCATATCCGTTTTGTCTGCTTAGAAATTTAATTGTTATTAATTATATGAAATCACCCACAGAAAAGCAATAAATGCAAATTATTGTTCATTAGTCTGTTACCTTCAGATATAACATCGTCAAGTTCAAGTTCAAGTTCATTTATTCACTCGAAACCATTTAAAATACGAGGATGATAAAAAAATCGCGAACTAATTGAGTAACTTCCATAAAAGAAACAGTATTTGGTTTCAGTGTTGGTCATATAGTCCTCTCTAATTCTAACGCACATCTGTCACCTTTCTGCTCATGTGCGAATCATGTGCTAATAGGAGGGCACGTGACCTCCCCCATAGCCTTCTGTCACAAAACCTGAAGGATTTTTCTGAGTTTTTTTTTAAATTTCTTTCCACGCAAGTTAATTTTTATAAGGAGAATAGTTCATTTGTCAGATATGGTCAAATCTCGGCAACAGCATGGGTGGATAAGAATATCCTTCCCAAAATATGAGCATGGCCACCATTAAAACCCAAATCTTCTGTCTTGAGAGAGATTTATTCAAGGTAGATAGAGAATGGGTGCCTCCACCCCAGATAGCATGACTATGTTGGGCCAACATTTGTTAAAGGTTGTATGGTTGGCGTTGGGGGAACAACGTTGGGCCAACGTTGAACCAATGTTACCAAGTCAACCTTCTCGAACATGACGGAATTCCTATGTTGGCCCAACGTTGGACCAATGTTTATAATACACCCTTAAAGAAAGTGTATTTACAAGTTGGTAGTAGTATGTTGGCCCAACGTTGGCCCATTGTTTATAATACATCCTTAAAGAAAGTGCCTTATCAAGTTGGTAGTATTATGTTGGCCCAACGTTGGCCCATTGTTTGTAATACACCCTTAAAGAACGTGTCCTATCAAGTTGGTAGTAGTATGTTGGCCCAACGTTGGCACAATGTTTGTAATACACCCTTAAAGAACGTGTCCTATCAAGTTGGTAGTAGTATGTTGGCCCAACGTGGGCACAATGTTTGTAATACATCCTTAAAGAAAGTGCCTTATCAAATTGGTAGTAATATGTAGGCCCAACGTTGGCCAGTTGTTTGTAATACACCCTTAAAGAACGTGTCCTATCAAGTTGGTAGTATTATGTTGGCCCATTATTTGTAATACACCCTTAAAGAACGTGTCCTATCAAGTTGGTAGTAGTATGTTGGCCCAACGTTGGCCCATTGTTTGTAATACACCCTTAAAGAAAGTGCCTTATCAAGTTGTTAGTAGTATGTTGGCCCAACGTTGGCCCATTGTTTGTAATACACCCTTAAAGAACGTGTCCTATCAAGTTGGTAGTAGTATGTTGGCCCAACGTTGGCATAATGTTTGTAATACACACAAGTGTTATTTTGTTTAGGTCTTTCAAAGATGGGATATTTATATTGGGCCAACGTTGGCCCAGTTATTATACTTCCGACTAATTGATGGTGTTTATTTTATAATTAGCTGCTGAGCTTTACGTTGGGACAAGGTTGGCACATTCTTAAATAATTAAAAGGACTTTCTATGTCCATGCTTATCATTGGATGACTGCTTTTGTTTTGATACATTGTATGATATTTTCAACATTTTTAACTTTGCACTTAAGTGATCAAGCACCAAAGAGTGTTTTATTCTATTTTTTGAATTGTGTATATGCTTATATTATTTATTTGTAATAACCCAGATAGCGGAACACCGTTGGCCCAATCTTACATTATTGTTCTATTATCTATGTTGGGTTACCTTGATTGGGCCAACAATGGCCCAACATGGAATATTGATAGCTTGTTATGTATAAATAGTGCGCTAATGTTGGGCTAACTGTTGGCATATAAAACTATAATCATGAGAGAAAATATTTGTTTAGGGATTGGCAGCGGCCCTACGTTGGCTCAATATACCATGAATCTGACTGAGGATCATGGGTAGACAACAACCGGGCTACTTGTAATATCCGCGCCATTTTTAATCTGACACGAGCGAGCGTAATGAGACTGATACCTTGCATATCTGCATCCACTTTGTAAGTATTAATAATATTTTTGCCTCGGCACAGCTGAATTAACGTTTAGTTTTTAAACGATATCATGTACAGATCTATGTAAATCAGACACGGGGAAGTGCAGAGGCCAGGTGTTGTTTGGTCAACACTGTACAGATAGCATGCTAACATTGGGCCAACGTTGGGCCATTGTAATCGGTTACATCGGGCCAATGTTGTAAAATGGCATTGACCCACTTTAAGTTTGCTCATCGGCCCAATGTTGGCCCGATATATATGTTGGGCCAACTTTGGCCCAATGTAGAGTGTTATTTCTACAGATATTGGCCCAACGTTGCGCCAACATTGGCCCAATGAATGCGACATTGTTGGCGAAACGTCAACAAGAACATTGGGCCGATGTTGGCAAATGACGTTAGCCCAATGTCATTTTGCTCCTTGGCCCAATGTTGGCCCGATATTTGGACCAACATTAATTGGGCCAATGTGTATAAACATTTAATTGTTACAAATCTGTATATTAACAAATCTGATCGTCTCTACAATCAGAAATAAATCTACAACCAATCCTTCTTGAAAAATCAATCTAGCTAAAATAAATTTAAAATTCTTATAATTTATCAAAATAAAATAAATTATCAGTGATTAAATCTTTTGTTTCTATACAAGAAAAATAAATGAAAGTATAAAAATGTGTTTTGATACAGTTAAAACAATAAATAATTTGCTCCTTATTTAAATTGAAATTTGTGTCTATAGTAGAATACATTTCCGAAGTCTAACTTAATTTACTTATATACACTTAACGTCGAGTACATGATCAAACATTTTGAAAATGATGAACTTGCTGAAGTTAAAACAAAATTTATTCAGTCCTAAAAATAAATTGGGTTCTTTCATTTAAAATTTGTTCATTGTAACGACAAATTTTCAATACATGTATTTTATATGGGGCAACATTGAATCAAAATTGTTGTGATGATGATTATCAAGCGTATAAATATCATGCATAAATGCCTTCATCACGCAAGCTAATCACTTAATCACACCATGAAACAAAAAAGACGGTTGTTCCTTAATTGACAGCTTAAACATATAGTGATATACTTGTAAATTTAATCGTATGTTTACTCTTTACTGAGAAAAGCAACAAATGTATTAAGTACCAAATATTACAATTTTAGTGTTACTGGGGATTCTAAAAAGACATGGAGAACACAATCAAAGAATGGCTAAGGTATGCCAAGGACAGGGATGGGAGAGGAAGAAACGGACAGAGAAGAAAAGAAGGGGCAGGAGGAGACTCGGGAAGAGGAAATGGAGACTTAGGAGAGGGATCAGATGGAAAGTGGCAGTGCCTAACTTTTTTTCTGTAATATAGTGTGACATACCTGTAGTTCTACCCTTTTTTGTGTCTGTTTGTCGGTTATAAACACGATGCAGATGCCAGAAACATTTTTTGTGTAAGTAAACAAAATGACGGGATTCATTTTAGTATTATTTTAAGAACAGGAGGGCTTTGTTTATTTGTTAGACGTGCTTATTGATACCTGTAATTTACTGAACTTGTGCATAATTTACATCAGAGAGGGAGTATACAGTCATGTAACCCTACATGTATCGCTTGAAGTGAGCATCGACTTTTAATTCTTTATTAATGTTTTCTTCATGCACTGAGCAATAAAATTATAGTCTGTTATAACTTAATTTTATATTTTGATTTCTTTTTCCTCGGTTATTTAATTAATGTAGAGCTACTTACAATGCAATACTTGTTGATGGCAATTCTATGAGATATTGAGAATATGTATTAAACTATTAATCTAGCATATATAGCATACAAGATAGTATTAAAGGGCTTTTACCATTAAACTGTACTACAAAACTAGTATAACCTTATTGTATATATTTGTTTGTCAATTTTGAGGACAAATGACCAACCAATGAAGAGCAAATGAGTTGTCATGATGGAGAGCCAATAAGATCCAAACCAACGTTGGCCCAAAAATGATGTTTTCCTAATATTGAAAGAATAAGTGGCCCAACAATGGCTCAATGATATCCGTTCGTTGGTCCAACAATAAGCCAACAAGTTGGTCTGATTAAGGGCCGATGGGCAAATTATCGTTGGCCCAACATTAATTGCTTACAATGGCCCAACTGTACAAAAATGACGTTTACCCAACATTGAAAAATTCATTGGCCCAACAGTGGGCCAATATTAACTGTTACATTGGCCCAACAATAAACCAACAAGTTGGTTTGATTAAGGGCCGATGAGCAAATTACCGTTGGCCCAACATTAGTCGCTTACAATGGCCCAATTGTACAAAAATGACGTTTGCCCAATATTGAAATAATACACTGGCCCAACAGTGGCCCAATATTATCTGTTACATTGGCCCAACAATAAGCCAACAAGTTGGTTTGATTAAGGGCTGATGAGCAAATTACCGATGGCCCAATGTTGAATTCAAACAGTGGCCCAACATAAGGAGCGTTGTTGGCCCAACAAAGGTCCAATAACATCCTGCTATCTGGGTCTGTATCATATCTTATATGTTTAAAATCTAAAGTAAACTACTTATAGGTAATTAATAATTAAATTATTGTTTTTAAGATATTTAACTATTTTTCAAACTGTAAATTGTATATCTTTGATAAAAAAAAGCTTAATTAAAAACACGTGTCTTTTCAAACTTGCCTTCACTGGGCAGCAGAACAAATATCATTTTTAACCATCTGCCTACCTTCACTAAAACGATCAATCCAATCTTTGATTAATTAAATTTATAGGAGGTGTTTTGTCTTGATAAACTGTGTACACTTTTTTATACGCAACTGCAAAGGAATTTCCAAGATATACTATAAATTTTACAGTCGGTCGTTCAACGAGTACTATGGAGACAACCATTTTTTGTCACAAGTGATCTACATAGTGACGTCATTTTCACAATGTGACGTCAGAAACAATTGCAAGGAGCAAAACTTTATTCAGCATATGCTATATATATGAAACTTGTGTATGGCTATATGTATACCAAATCCTTTTCTAATCTAAATTGTGGTTTTGTAGATATATAGTTAGTTCACGAACTTTTTGATCACCCCTTGTATATGGTACATGAGGACTATGAAAAATATGTACAAGATATAAATTCAGGTCAGATGTACAAGCATATTATATACATAATCAGAAAATAAAATCAAAGTACTCAGAAGTACAGAGAGCCGGGCTCATTTACAGAGTAGAATGAATTTCTTACATGAATCATACGTTTATATTCTGATGAAAAAAATTATTCTAAAACTATCAATATAAATGATAAGACACTGACAGTGAGTTTTTCGATCCTAATACCACGGTCCGATTTTGTCAGAATCAGAATTTATCTGGTACTGCAGCTGAATGTAAACAAACAGACCAGTCTGGTTCCCTCTCCTGCTTTACCTCGTATGTGTAGAAAACTACGATAACACTGATTATCAAAAATCCTTACGCTAATGAACTATGTTCTTTGACTTAGAACTGAAGTTTTCAAAGTCATTACTACTAATGTTTTATAAAGATAAACTTCGTTTTATTTTTGTTGCTTTATTAAGCGTTTGTATCATCTCAAAAGCGGTTGAGAAGAAGAACTATATTTTTACTCGTAGCTTTAAAATGACGACTATGGGGTTGACTTCCTGCCTTGAACAGGATGACATAAGCCGGCAATTGCTCTTTGAGCAGTAAGCCCGGCCAATGAGTTATAGAAAGAAAAAAAAACATATGATACAATTGCAATTATGGAACAAATGTGGGGGATCACGGAGGACAGACTATATAATCTATTTTTAATATAAACATACAGAGTTTTTTTTCAATACCTTAGCATCTTGTTTCAGTTGATAAAATCTAAGTATGTTTGGTCCTGTAATGTAGTATTCATTAATATACTTTCTCCTTGTGTTTGACAATGCAGTACATTCAAGTATAAAATGGAATTCGTCGGTAGCATGCTTAGCATTACAAAGTGTATATAATTTTTCATTTAGTGGTATACATGCCCATTTTCCTAGCTCAACTGGAAGACGGTGATTTAAAGTACAAAATTTGACAAGTATTTTTCTAAATTTTAATGGCAAAATACATAAATAATTTTCACACTCAAAATTTGTTATAAGGGGGACCTAAGTCCGAAAAGTCTTTGTGTGAAACTTTCAAATCTTTGACATTTCCTTCCTTGACCCTTGCATTTAATTTTAGACATTGAAAACAATACCTTTATTTGCTTAATTTTACACAGGAGCACGTACAAAAGACAGTGTGAAATTCTAAAAATAGATGATTTTCAGACATTTTCAACCCCCAAAAATGCGCTAAACAAAACCAAAAATATCAATTCACATTCAAAATCAACATCTATTTAAACTATTTGAATTGTATCTTTAAAATGAAGGCAAATTCACTGTAATTCATCTTGCATGAAAACTTATAATGGAGCACTATGTAAGTATCACCTCATTTTTCTTGTCGTATTGTTAACAATTCCGTTGTGCATAATAGATAATATCTTAAAAAGTTTTTGTGTGAAAACGTTGTAATTCATAATTTTTTTAAAGAAATGGTTGTCTCTTTATTCTAATAAAGAAAAAAAGTATACCTTTATGATAAATTAAACGAGAAATATGGTGTTTTCTGTAATTTTCGTACTCTTGTGTTAGAAATATTGACCTTTCTGCACTAAGACAAAGGTAAGTAACACTGACGAACATCTGAATATAAAATCATTTTGCGGAAAAGAAGTATTCTGTTTTGAGTAGTAACAATTTACACTGTCAGATTTAATCTCTTCCTTTATGTTCCAATCATTCTGCCCCCCCCCCCTTTTCCCTTCAACAACCTAATTAGAACTTATGACTTTATAATTGAATCTACATGTACTAATCAATAAGCAAATATAGGTACAAGTACATTTCTTAATTTTTTTTTCTAAGTCTTTTCGAGAAAATACAATTAATGTTAAACATCAATTTAAACATATTTTCTTGATTGAAGCCGCTTTCTTTGCTGAATTTGATCTTAGATGTATCATTTGCTCATATATCAGCGTATTATCGAGGCATTTTTTCACAATTGAAATTGCTATGAATTATCAACCAAAGGAAGAGAATTCTAATATTAATAAACTCCTTAAATCAAATAAAACTGTTTTAATGATGTATAAATTTTCTTTTTGTAAATTGTGTACGTTATTGACTATTGATAATGTTAATCCTATATCGCAGTTGCAAACGTCAACAGGTATTTAAAAACTTCGCTATTGTGACGTCAAATAACCCTGCATTGACGAAGAACGACACAGGTCCCCCATTAAAAGTTTATACACAATACCTTCAGATGAACTATTAATATCAGAGTGCCAAATGTGTATAAATTGATCCTGAATTCTTTGTTTAACAGCAGTAGTAACCCAATCTTGATTAAGATTATTACAAAATGTTTAATTCCACATATGAGACACTCCACATGAATCAAAAATACAATGAACACAGTCAATCCAAGGGTTCTTAGTTATTTCTGATTGTGAATTAGCAATTAAAAATTGATATCATATACAAAAGTTTTCTTTCCTGGGCTATTCATTAATTTACACCAGTATTAGATCTAGGCCATATAATGGGAAGCGTCCTGTTTCACCATAAACCATTTAATTCGGAGTACTATTTTTCAAGTACAAAATATGTTTCAAAAATTTTAATGGACACGTTCAATAATATCTAGGTTTTCAAAACCCCAGATTTCACAACCATAGAGTAACACTGGTATAACAATTGTATCGAACAAATCAAGTTGACATGCTACAGGGAGGTTAAATTGTCTAATTTATCTGAATACACCATACATTGTTTTTAAGTCATTAATTATATCATCATAGGAATGGCGCAAGGAAATTCGAATTTTGGAAGTAACACAACTCTTCTGGTCTTATCAATATATTTGTGGACCCGATAAAAAAGGATCTCTAAAGTTAGAGTAATCGCGTTTATCATAAAGTATAGTTGTCAATTAATTGACATCTATGTCTTTTTTCTGGTAAAATGAGCAGATGTTCCAGAAACTTTGGTATTTTTAATACAAGTCAAAGGTTTTCATGATAGAAATAGGAATAAATATTTTTTTGGAGAATAACGTGTTGAAATTTGTAGGTTAGATAAAAGGTTTTGGAAAAAAAGAACCCTGCTTTTTATGAAAATTTAAAAAGAATTACACATGAATACGAAAACAGTTCAGCTTATGACGGACAAAATTAGTATTTTTAGGAAATTCCAATATACTGTTAGAAGAGTAGAACTCCAAGAACTATATATACATAGGTATTGTTAATTAGAAACTCGAGCATATTTTAAGTAGAAATTTGGAATTAATTATATTTATAAAACGAATCAATTTTTATAAAAGTTTGAAAAAGACCGATATCATACTTTACAAATGCAAATTCCATTTATATAGAGTTAAAACCCTTCTGTTTCTATATTTATTTAATTGAATATTTTTCCGAAAAAATAACAAAACATGTTTTTTGGATGATAAAGGCCACAGCTTTAATAATTGTTTCAATGACAAATGTCAGACAAGCATTTAACAATCATTGGGTGCCACACACCTAAATCGGTAACGGGCGTTATGGCACCTCGCCTTCTAGGGTAATCCATAGCAAGGCGTAACAATATGTATAAATCGACTCCTAGGGTACCCCTTAGCGAGTCAGCTTATGTAATTGCCTCCTAGGGGATTCCTTAGCGAGGCACCTGTTATACCGAACAGGTAAGCCCACTATACCGAGTAGGGCAAAAATAACCACCCGTTATACCGAACAGGTAAGCCCACTATACCGAGTAGGGCAAAAATAACCACCCGTTATACCGAACGGGGTACGAGGTTACTGTTATACCAAACAGATCCCTCACACAAGCTTCTAGTGCACTCCATAGCAAGCTTGTATTGGCTCCTAGGGTAGCCTTAGCGAGCCACCACATGCTCTACAAATCACGTAAAATAGATAATCATACATAACAATAATTAATATAATGATGACAAATGTCTCTGCTTGTCTGACATATCCGTAAAGCTGCGACAGCAACATATCGTCAGTCCTCAGTCCCATTGCCTGTAGATCACAATCTTGCGCAGATTAACATGAAACATCCATAGTTAATTGTAACCTGAAAAATACAAATAAACAGCAGAAACAACAGCATCTCAAATTCTTAACATGTTTAAGGTAGCAATCTATCAACAACTAAGATTTAATTTCTCATTATGTGGGTGTGGTGGGTGGGAAACAATTATCAAAAGTGCAGAAACGCTGGGAAAGCTATCGAGCGAGAGGAGAAAAAGCGCCACGTGCGCCCCTCTTTTATACTCGCGGCAATCGGGGAAAGTGTCAAAAGGCCTACCCCCTTCAAATCAATTAAATGCGTTTAAATAGCGATTGCTTTAAACGACCTTAATTGAATATTCTTCACAAAACATGTTTTTTGGATGATAAAGGCCACAGCTTTAATAATTGTTTCAATGACAAATGTCAGACAAGCATTTAACAATCATTGGGTGCCACACACCTAAATCGGTAACGGGCGTTATGGCACCTCGCCTTCTAGGGTAATCCATAGCAAGGCGTAACAATATGTATAAATCGACTCCTAGGGTACCCCTTAGCGAGTCAGCTGGGATATGTAATTGCCTCCTAGGGGATTCCTTAGCGAGGCTTATACAAAGTGCCGAAAAATAACCACCCGCGGTAAGCCCACTATACCGAGGGGCAAAAATAACCACCCGTTATACCGAACGGGGTTTACTGTTATACCAAACAGATCCCTCACACAAGCTTCTAGTGCACTCCATAGCAAGCTTGTATTGGCTCCTAGGGTAGCCTTAGCGAGACCACATGCTCTACAAATCACGTAAAATAGATAATCATACATAACAATAATTAATATAATGATGACAAATGTCTCTGCTTGTCTGACATATCCGCCACGAGATGTCATACATCTACCCAACAAATAAAATTTAAGATGAGATAAAGCTTCTATAGCTGATTGAAAAGTGTTTGTTATAAGTCAGACATATGACAGCGCGGTGAAGCCCCTCCTTAAATATGATTAATAACTGTTTATACAACGTAAAATCAAATAGTAATATAATAGTTATGCATTAATTGGACTGCTCAACATTCATTAAATCTTGGATTTTTTAATTGAAAAAAATAAATTTAATGAAAAATTTTGTTAATTATGTATTTTAAATGCACAATTTATTTTAAATGCATATAATATGGTAAATACAGTTTTATCATATCTATTCTGATATACTTTAGCAATGCGCTTGATTTCCAGCGTCAATAATTGGATTTTGTCATGTGATACCGCTTTTAAGGCAGGACACGTTGCACCTCCAATTCTAAAAGAATGTGATTTGTAACCTTTTAATTTTCGAAAGGGTTTTTCTCATACTGTGTGCTTATTTATTGCTATGCACGAATAATGAACTCTCAACACGTGGTCTCACTGCAAGAAATTTCTTCAAGTTATTAAATGGGCAAATGTTTCTTTGATGAATAGATGAAAAAATATTGATACCTTTTCCTGTTTGATTGACCAGAAATAGCGCAAGTAACGACATTGACGTACACAATTTTATATCCTTAAAAGTTAAGGGTACATGGGCACAATTCTCCCAGGTATACGCTAATTCCCCTTCCCATAAATAAGCCGTAAAAGGCGAAGGTAAAAACTGATCTAAACAAGAATGTTTCATATTCCGAATAACACACTTGATTTAGAACGCCACAGATTTTAGCGTGGACTCCTCCGAAATAGGTGCTCTTTTGTCTTTTGTTCTATTTAATCTTCGCAACCCTTCTAAAGATTTCCTAACTATGAATAAATCTGCCGTGGTCCATTGTCCGTTTATGTACATAGCTAATACCCGGTGAAACTGTTGAAGCTTCCCTTGCCTGAATGATATGCTATATAAAACAGAATATAGTTTGAAGGGGCATTTTCATTTTTGCCCTTAAAATTCTTTAATTGTTAAAATTGTTTGCTGAATCAAATTTCTTTTGAAAATATTTGGTGTCGGCTGACTTTTCCTTGTGAAATTAATATTTGTAATAATTTAACGCCCAAGACGTGCTGTTTAAATGAAATGTTCAACTGCAAAAAACGATTTTGCGCAACATGATCAAAATTTGATTTTGATGTCATCGAATAATATGTACCAATTGATTATCGGATCTAACAAAACTTTTTTGTTGCCAGCAAAAAATACTGAAACAAGCAAGGAAAAAAATACAATTATATCTTTGTTTCAAAAGCTGAGTAAATCCTAATTATATTAGTCATAAAAAGTTTGAGAACAAAAGAATTTCTTTTGCCTAAAATATCTCCCCTTCATTGTCATTTTGGATTTGTGTACACTGTACCAAGAATGAAACACACTTTCATAAAAACTGAATTTAAATGTCAAACAGAGAATCACCTAGAAATGCTTTACTACGTAATATATAAACACTATCTAAACTTAGCATTTTGATTTTAACCGTAGTTCAATTAAATTGATGACAACTACATAATTATAAAGGCACATATTTTTAAAAAATAGGTTTCACTATTAAAGATATCCTCTTTGTTGGAATTTGCAATTTTTTTTTCTGTATCTCTATCTTTGTATATAAACATATATATCTAAATATTTACATGATATATACTTATAGTGAATTAATTATTTAATAGACTCAACTGACAAATACATTTCAAAAAAATATATATATACGTGTTGCTATGTCTGATTTTTGAAACACATTTTAAACGAATATTTTTTTTTCAAATTTTTAACCTTTGTTTCTTGAAGAGGAACTTGTAATACTTATAATTAGTTTTGTCATCCGCACAGTGATTGGATTCTGCTCTGAGTCGCGCAGTAAGGAGCTGATCCTTACATTATGGGTTTGAATTCCACTGTGGGACTAGGTCTTTCAGATAAAACATCAATGTCCATTATTGCAGTAGTTACTAACACTAAAAATACCCTTCTGTAATTATGTAAAATAGTGCGAGATAAAAAAATATTAAATGCGGTGTAAAACAACATACAATTAGTCACAAAATTAGTTTCACCAATATTTGATCAAGCTTATTTTATAATGTGACCAGAACAAAAATTATACATATCATAAGTAATGGGGGAAATTTCATTAATATATAACATAGTGATTTAAAAGAAAGTTTATCCCAATAGCGATGTGCTGAAATGTATTTGGTTATTCAATTTTAAAAAAGATGACAGTTCAAGCAGGATGTTGTCAACTTTGTGTTGTTCTTAAAATTTTATGGTTTGCTACAATGTACAAAATATTCAATGATTTGTCAAAAAATCATTACATTCAAATCAATTTTATTTTATTTTACTTTTATCATATAATGCGGTAGCTTTCAATCTCTATCTAAATTAGTTTTTAAAAGAAAAACTATCTTATTTAATTGTTTGTTATTTCTCATTTTGTGTAAATATTTACAACTCTGCTTTTGGGCGTAGAGGTTAGCAGGTAAAATTGTAGGAAACACTAAATATATAGTAGATGTAGAGCTATGGAATTCAAAAAATTACTCCCCAATCCCTCCTTTCCTTTTCAACTCTATATACCCAAGCTATAGCTGTCTGTGATCAGCTGTTACAATAATAGTTCATATATATTTTAATCAGAAAATGGGGGGGATATAACCTTCAAATGTCAACACATCAATGGGAATAACTTTTTGTTTTGTTTTTTAACAGGCGAGAAGTGTTGACTTTAATTACTGCGCTTGAAAAGCTTACTCAGTTGTTGATTGTAAATAAAAATTTGCTTGAAAAAGAACTGAATTGTGGTATATTGCTTTTGTCAGCAAAAAAATCTAAATGATGTCACCTGTTAACTTACACAAACTAAAACAAACAAATGTGTTACATGTAAGTATATATATTAATTAATCAATAAGATATAAATAACTTTCTTTATGATCAGAAGTATAACCAAATACTTTTCATCACATCGCTATAGGGATAAACAAGGAAAGCACTTGTTTTAGGGTGGGGACATTACTTATCATATGTATTAATTTTGTTATGAGTCACATTTATAAAACAAACTTGATCAAATATTGGTGAAACTAATTATAGGTATAAATCAAAACAGCTCCCTTTTCACAAAACAAGGGTAAAATAATTTTATTTAAAGTAAATTGTGTGTCATCGTTTAAAATGCACAATGTGTACTTTAAAATGAAAAAAAAAAACAACACAAGTTGTTGAGCTCATTTCAATAAATATCTTACTTTTTAAGGTTTTCAATTCCGGTATTTATATTTATTTTAAGTCTAGTAATTAATCCTGGTCAATTATTAAACTTCAACAGATCCAATGGCTGATATGTATTTAGCAGTCGAGTCTTAACACTCTATTCTGTAGCATGTCCTCTACTTTAACCATACTCGTAGATTATTTCATATACCTCACGCGGCGCCAAGTCAAAAGAAATTCTTGAACCTCTAGCATGCTGGAATACTTTAACCAGAAAAGGAAGATACTGTTCAAGGTGACCTTCAAATTCCAACAAAGGGGCTATTTTGCACTTTAATAGTAAAATTTGAAAAATGTGCCTTTCTCATTAAATTGCTGTCATCAGTTCTGCAGTGCAGTGCTCTTTCTCTGTTTGAATGATATTAAAGCTGTCAACACCTCTTGCTAGGTTTGCCTGTTTTGGGATAGGTGAATAAGGTCAAACAGTCTTGCTAAGTTTAGATAGTGTTTATATAAAGCATTTCTAAGTGATTCTCTGTTTGACATTTAAAGGTTGTTAGTTTTTTATTGCATGGACTTCTTTTGTTTCTTGTTTCATTCTTGGTACAGTGTACACAAATCCAAAACGACAATGTAGGGGAGATATTGTATACAAAAGAAATTGTTTTGTTCTCAAACTTCCTGTATTGTTATAATACAGACTCCACTCCATGACTCCACGACTCCACTCCACTCAGCTTTTTACCCCAAGCCGATATCTTTAGTATAGCCCTTATTGAACCAAATCTCTGGCCATACACCGTAGGTCCATGCACCGCTAAAATAAATTCCCAAACCATTTCCTCGACGCGCCGAGCTATCTGTAAAAAATTCTAAATCTATGTTAGTTACTCAAAACATTTCTTTGAATACCACAAAGCCGTTAAATTTGTCAAAAAATTCCAGCCATCTCTCTCTCTCTCTCTCTCTCTCTCTCTCTCTCTCTCTTTAGATATCCTATAAGAGATTGCATGGTTTTCAAGTTGGTTTTCTTTTCTTCAATATGCCTTCAATTATCGTAAAATCGTTGACGGAGTAGAAAAAAACTTTGGTAGGGTATGAGAGGTAAAGTAAATCTTTTCTTGGGCAAAAATAATTTGACATAGGTCGTGATTAAAATGGGCCAGCCATCCTTCCTTTATCAATTTCTTTTTTGATATTGATCTCTAGCAACATCTGCATGTTTATAAAAAGAGGGCAAATTAGGGGCTTCTGTTTTTTCTATGTACAATAAAACCAAATTGAAAACCATTTATAAGTTCTTTTGTTCCAAATTCGGATAATTTGTAAGAGAATTTTTTTAAGCTGCAGTGTTTATAGAGGAATTTGTTAATTTAAACGTTTTGACCTTTATTGGTTGCAGCGGTGCTGTTTGAGGCTTTTGAGGTACGAAAAGTATCATTTTTTGCATAACTTGATTTTGGGTGCTTTCCTTTACAAAGAGAACCTAAATGCGCATATTTGCAATTGGCTGTAATGCAACGGCCCTGGCTGTAATGCAACGGCCTCTATTGTAACTGAAGCAACACCAGTTTGGTGTACAAGTATTTTACATAAGGAATAAATTTAATAATTTCGGTAATGCTTGACGAACTCTAAACTGCTCGTCGTAATTTCTGTTTCCTCGCTGCATCGCGATTGACAAACATATATTAAACCAATTCAGACTGGGTGCCTTTGAATATATATGTGCATAAATAACAGAAAAACATCAGTCCATCTATCGATTTGTTATCTTGATTCAAAAATTTTGGGCTTAGCCTGTGACTCCCCCTATCATTTTAGACAAAATTACTACCCGCAGTGAACTGCTGCAGTTCAGCGCTTCCCTTTGTTACATGAACACATTTTTTTTGTTTTAAAGCGGTTGGAATAAATGGGCACCTTTATCGTCCCCAGCGCAAACCTCCATGTTTGGCATCGCCCCGAAATTAACTGCCGGTGACAGGGCAGCTTTAGAAAAACTAATTGCCTACCCTTATAGTTAGTAGTGAGCGGCACATGCTCCTCCGCCATTCCCGTGGAGGCATAAATCCTCCCAGGCCTGTAAATCGCAACCCGCTCGATCTCAGGGTCTGCTCTACACACAGTTAATTCAAATGAAAATTTCAATGGATGGCAATTTTTTTTTGCTGAACCGTTCTCGGAGGCTTTATACTTCAAAACAATTATCAAAAGTGCAGAAACGCTGGGAAAGCTATCGAGCGAGAGGAGAAAAAGCGCCACGTGCGCCCCTCTTTTATACTCGCGGCAATCGGGGAAAGTGTCAAAAGGCCTACCCCCTGTGTTTTTCGGAAATCAATTAAATGCGTTTAAATAGCGATTGCTTTAAACGACCTTATTTTCTATGTGATAATCGTATAATTTTAATCGATACAACTTCTTAAAAGAATCTATCCTTACAATTTTATTTCACAGTTTAAAATTTATTATTTAATTTTTATGCCAGAATCAACAATAGTTAAGTGACAAATTTTCTCGTTTCCAACTATCGTTGTTGTCCTGGCAAACCCAACAAACTAGACAGTTGATTGATTGATTGTATATTGTTTAACGTCCCTCTCGAGAACTTTTCACTCATATGGAGACGTCACCGTATGCTGATGAAGGGCTTCAAATTTTGAACTTTACTCGGCACTCGGGGCCATTGAGCAGTGAGGGATCTTTATCGTGCCAACGCCTGCCGCTGACACGGGGCCTCGGTTTTTAAGGTTTTTCCGAAGGACCCGCAACTTTCACTTCAAAGTGCCGAGCGCATGGCGAAGGAACAGTTGCTACCCATTTTTTATCGACTTAGGTCAGTCGTGGCCGAGATACGAACTTACCACCTCCCGATCACGGAGCGAGCACTCTACCGACTGAACTACCGTGAAGGTCAAACTAGACAGTGATTCCTTAAATATGCTGTTTATACAACGTAAAATCAAATAGTAATATAATAGTTATGCATTAATTGGACTGCTCAACATTCATTAAATCTTGGATTTTTTAATTGAAAAAATTAGATTTAATGAAAAATTTTGTTAATTTTGTATTTTAAATGCACAATTTATTTTAAATGCATATATTTACCAAACAGTTAACTCAAATTCTCCTTCGAAACCATATTTGTATCTGTCTGTATTTCCATCTGACCAGATAACCTTTCAGAAATATACTATGTGCTATTTTGGTAATCTGCAAAGTTTGAAATAAACCAAGAGTTAAAAGGAAATCATTGACCAAGCATAAGACATAAGTACATTATGATAGGAGTAAGATTTACTCTATATACTGCACCACTATATCCTCTTCCAGCATTGTCATCACCAAAATCCCAATCTGGACTTCGCAAACATTGCAAGACTTTATTACTTTGAATTTATTATGAATCCCATTTTCCACCCCGTCTCTCCTGCAAAATTAGACCTTTTCACTAACTATAGTAACTGAAAATAACATTAAAATCGGATTTTTTTTTTCAATTTTGTATATCATTTGATTTTTTTCCGAAAATTTTCTCCGAAATTTGATATAATTATAAGTTTATAATTTACATGTAACTATTTGTGATAAGGAAAGCAAACTTGACGAAATTCACACATGTACAATGTATATCATGGAGAGTGAAACTTGTTCATTAATCAAATTAAAACTGTGCTTCAGTGATGATTTTTATAATTTTCATAAAACTAATTGTACATGAATTTTTTTCTCATCATTCATTAAATTATTTTGATCCTTTATTTTTCAATTTAAAAACAAACATTTCTTCAACTTACTTGATTTAATCAAGATTTGCAGTTAATTTCAATTTTAATATTAATCAAACACTGTTAAAAATGGACAGAGATTTAGTTCTGAGCATTGTGTCTGATATTTCAGTCTTAATTTTCAAAATATTTCTTTTTCTATTAAAATTTAATAAAAATGAATAAAGAGTATTTAGATCAAATAAGAAAATAAGATTTCTACATGCTTCATTGTTATAGACTTGTTTAATTAAGTAGACCTGGGAATGCGACAGTGAAATTTTTTTAAATTACATTTTAACCGATTAATTGGCTATTCTGTGTCCGACTGCCATACCCAGTTTACCCTTTTCTACTCTTTAGCTTTCCATTTTAAATATTGCTGGATAAACTTTATTCAAAATTATGATTATTTTTAGAAGTATATATACATCAAAGAAAATAATTATGTAATATTTTTTTCAAAATCATTTTAACAGATATATTTCAAAAAAACTACGTATACATGCATGTACCAGGGATGGGGTAATCGTAATCAGTAATCGTAATCAGCTGTAATCGATTACAGTTTGTCAAGTAATCATAAGTAATCAGTAATCACCCATTCTTCTGATTACAAGTAATCGTAATTTAATCAATTACACTAAAAAAAGTCTTGTAATCATGGTTACTTTTTGATTACTTTATGATTACAATTATTAGAACAAAGTTCATAAATTCATGATTTTTTATGGTATTTAGTGATTTTTTTTCAGTGTACATTTTTTTTATAAGCCAAAATCATTATAAAATTATAAGGTATATTTAGTTAGGTATCTTCTTCTAATGCTTTCAGAAATGCTTCTAACCAGGTCCATTGTCCAGGCAATGAGTAAATTTTATCATTTCTTAGTTAGATTAAGTAGTCATTTCAAAATACTTTAGCAGCTTAGGAATTCACCATTTTTGACTAGATATATGTATATACCAAAAGAAAATTACAACAGGATCATTTTAAATTTTTTTTTTTTTTTTGGTTTCAATTAATTAACATGTGTGTAATGCAACATTTTGTTTTCCTGATAAATCTTTATAAACTTGTAATAACATTTTGTTTTCCTGATAAATCTTTATAAACTTGTAATTTTTTTATATATCAAATGTTCCTTTATTGAGATGTGTATTCTAAAAATCACTTTGTTTGATTTACAGTGTACATAAAAAGATTATGTGAATTAATTAGTGATAAAACACAGGTATATATAAGTTAGGTCAGCTTGGGTAATAACAATTATTGAACTATCCATGCTTGTCCAGTCAGTGTGTTAATTCTAGTAAAACATCTAATAATTGGCAGCTAAAATGAGAAGTTCATTACTAATCAAGAAGGTCAATTACTTGTGTAACCGTTCCTGTATTGAATCCTTTTATCCCTAACTATAATTATGTCCATTTTGATTTTTAAATAATAATACATGTAATAAATTCTTTTTTTTTCTATTTCTCTCAACAATAACACATGATATCTACTTGTATTAAAAGTAAAAATCAGTTCATAAAGGATAAATCTAATGCATCTATATAAAGACAGGTACCACCAAACTTTGTCTGAAATCTATCTTAAAAATGGGTCTATGACAGGTGACCGAAAGACAGCTCACCGAACAACAACTCGCTGACACTTTTTTCACCGACACTATAAAACTCGCTGATACGACAAGTCACCGAAAGGTCATCGACAGACACGTCATCGACCGAACATATAAAACATCGAAAGTTAACAAATAATTAGAAAAAATTGTGTATGTGAATAAACGCTTTTATTCGTTTTAAAATCTTTTTTTCATTACATCAAAAACTTCACCTAATATTGCCGACCTATGACCTTGCTCGGATTCACGAGAAACAATCTGTATGTGCTAGACCAACAATGATGGATATACAAAAAAAGACAAAGAAAAACATGTTTTTTATGCATCTTTGATTATGTTTATTATATCGGAATACTTAACACGACATCTAACAATTATTATGAAAACATTGTCCGTGAATTTCTACTCAACGATACTATTGTCGGTGAATTGTCCATTCGGCGATTTTCACTTTTGTCGGTGACCTGTCTAATTCGAAAAAATTGTGTATAAAAACCGCTATAAAAATATTAATGATATTAAAAGAAAGAAGAATAAAAAAACATGCCGCTGTCCATGAACATGAAGGAAAAGTAATCAGATGTAATTGATTACTTTAAAAAATGTCTGTAATCAGCTTGTAATCGATTACTTTTCAAATCAAAAGTAATTGTAATTTAATCGATTACAAAGTAATCGACCCCATCCCTGGCATGTATATCACATTTACAAGATATGCATAATTACTGATAACAACAATTTGACTTTGAAACAAAATGATTGAATTTACTCATGAAAATACACTGTCTTACAAAAAAAAATTCAGTCCATTTAATAAACAAATTAGTATACGCTACTTCAAAGGGATTTCTAAGATATACCATAGATTTTACAGTCGTTTGTTGAACAAGTACGACTGCATGAGAAAACCATTTTTCGTCACAAGTGACCTACACAGTGATGTCATTTCACATTGTGACGTCACAAACAAGAAACAAAACTTTATTCAGCATATGCAATTTATAGAACTTGTGCTATGCGTATACCATTTTTTTTTAAACTTAATTGTGGTTAAGTAGATATAGAGATAGTTCGAGAACTTTTTGATCACCCCTCGTAGGTTGTGACTAAGGGTGATGATAATTATATATCTGAAAGGACTTAAGATATTCGGAATGGAGGGATATAAGGTTACTGAAATAAACTCACTTATCCGAAACCAGGCTCGTATAAGTGGTGTTGTACATGTATATAAAGGCCTAACAATCAGTATAAAAATCGTCAGTAAGTATTTAAACAATCAGCTTACTTTTTAGTGAATGCAGGTTCCAAAAGGGCCATGCTGATCCTGGATTTTCCACGTATACAGTGTGGACCTCTTTTGACTCTCCACCCTGTTCTTTGATCTCCCCCACCGATATCAAAAGTGATTTATTAGAACAGACGTCCATTATATCGTTCTTAAATGATTGATTTACAAGGTTTATTTCTTTTTCTACCTTCCGTGATCGGGAGGTCGTGAGTTCGTATCTCGGCCGCGACTGACCTAGTCGTTAAAATGGGCAGCAACTGTTCCTTCGCCATGCGCTCGGCACTTTGAAGTTGAAGTTGCGGGTCCTTCGGATGAGACCTTAAAAACCGAGGCCCCGTGTCAGCGGCAGGCGTTGGCACGATAAAGATCCCTCACTGCTCAATGGCCCTGAGTGCCGAGTAAAGGTCAAAATTTGAAGCCCTTCACCGGTGACGTCTCCATATGAGTGAAAAATTCTCGAGAAGGACGTTAAACAATATACAATCAATCAATCAATCTTTTTCTACCTTCCATTTGAGGTATTTTAGACAATTTTCGAAAGATAGGAACTCAAATAAGTTTTCTATTTCAATCGTCGCCCGCGTGGCGCAATGGTTAGAGCGTCTGTTCTACAGTCGCGTCAAGTAAGGAATCAATCCTTACGTCGCGGGTTCGAATCCCACTGTGGGACATGGAGACCGGTCCTTCGGATGAGTCCATATAAACCGAGGTCCCGTGTCGCAGTAGGTGCTGGCACGAAAAAGACCCCTCCCTGCTCAATGCCCCTGAGTGCCGAGTAAAGGACAAAATTTGCAGCTCTCCACCGGCAAGTGGTGGCGTCTCCATATGAGTGAAAAATTCTCGAGAGGGACGTTAAACAATATATAATCAATCAATCAATCTATTTCAATCAAACAGGGTAAATAACACTGATTCAAGGACTCTTATATTAACATAAAATGTATGTTTTAATTCAAATCTTGCTATATTAATCTTATCCATGTTTGAGAATTCGCGGTAGGTCATAGCGTTTGACAATGTGTTAATTAAAGTCTCTCTGTTCAGACCCTCAAAAGATGATGAGAAATTTCATGATGCAGCAACATTCTTAATTGAAAACAAGTCTTTAATGTTTTCCTTTCCAATTTTTCAATATGAACAATTCACAGGAAAATAAATTTTAATAATTTCCTGTATTTTTCAAAATCAAATGATTTTTAAACGAATTTTCCTGTTCTTTAAATGGATTTTAAAATAGTTGTGAAATTATCTAAGTTATATAGTTTGTTCTTAATAAAACATGATAGTAGTATAATATTTTATAAAGTCATAATGACCTAAAGAACTAATGTGAAAGGAGCCGTTTTGTGGCGCTCTATAAATTTTCACAGCTGCCCGATTCGTTTCTAACATCGTAAAAATTGAATTATATTATCAAGGGTTTGAATCGGTTGAACCCAAAGGTGAAACTAAAACATTTTTCATATATTTATGAAACTAGGAATATACATGTATATTTTGTATAATAATCTATGGATAAAGGAGCTGAAGCAATCGTTTACTATAGTAAATCAAAGTTTTTACTATAGTAAATCAAAATCTTTTACTATGAATTACTGATAGATATATTTTATTTTTTTAACTTTCTACGAATACTCTTCTGATATAAAAATGAACTATTTCTTGCATGTATATTTACATTTTTTATATTAAAAAAATTACGTCATTTATTCAATGATTTGTTCAATAACAGCCCTCTGTGTTTATTCCTGACAAAAAATTACGAAAAATAGACTAGGCACATTAAGTTAACCTTTTTGCCCCCTCTCGAAATATGATTTAGAGTTTGGGAGTCTTATTTTTTGAGGGATAGATCAAAGGTGATCCTTTATATAGGTAGGCACAATGAATATCTGATGGGAGAACGTGCTGTTATTTAAATATAAGAGCTGAAGAGGCCCCCGTTATATAACTTATAACTACTAATAAGAACAGAAAAGTATTTCTTAGAAATAAAACATCTAAATTCTAAGAAGTAAAGAAAAAGAAAATGAGTCGCTGCTTTTTAATTATCATTATCTCCTCTTTGAGTTAGCTAAACCCTCTGACGATAGCTATCGATTTGAAATAAACTCTATGATATTATCGGATATTTGAAACATTTCAATGCTACAGAAAATTCATTAAAGATTCACATATAAATAAACTTCTTACCGGTCTACGGGTCGTCGAATAGATCTTCCAAGTTTATTCTCACTTTAGTAAACCGGACAGAACACGTTTTAAAGAACAACATATAGGATACAGCTACTGCGTAAATGAATGTGTACAAAACTATAAAAAGTTACGTATTTTGTTAACGGAATTTCATAACTACAAGCGCGTCATCATAATCTACATTTAATCTACTTTGATTTAATTCACAATAAGTAATTCAATCTAATCTACTCGGTTTTAAAGAACACTTAGGTCAATGTTGCTGTAAAAAATGTTAACAAGTTTTTGCATAATTTTAAAAAGTTTACAATTTCGAAATTTTTCACCACCATCAACCATCTTAAATTTGAAGATTTATCACAATTTATCTTTTGAAATGGAAATGAGCACACAATCTGATTTTACTGAAAATACATCTGAACTGAAGGTGCCATCTACAAATCGATTTCCATCTAATGGGATCCAAAGCAGCTACGACTTACCTGTATACGGTCTTGAAAATGGCGACTTTTATTCGCTCCATATTCCTGCAATAACTTGCATCTTTCTCAGCTTTGTATCAGTTTTAGCCGTCATTGTTGCATCTTTTAAAACAAGAAGCATGACATTTTTTTCGTGGACCAAGAGCGAACGATTAGTTGTATATCTGGCTCTTTGCGATGGACTTTTCAACATCTCGCATGCTTTGGACCATACTCAAATGATTGTGACCAAAAATCATGTTTACCCGAAGGAATTGTGTACTTTCTATGCTTTTATGTTGATGGAGTTTGTCACTGCCCAAAACCTCATGGTTAGCGCTGTTGCACTTAATGTCTTCATTTTGATTTATTTTTCGAAGGATCTGAATTTTGGTAAATATGATTGGCGCCTTCTTGTGTACACTTTCGGTATTCCTTGCGTTGGAGGAACTTTAGCTGCAATCTTTGACAAGCTTGGACCTAATGGTTACTCGTAAGTTTTCTTTGCAATGTTATTGATTTGAAGAACTTGGTTTATTTTCTTTTTATTTAAAGCAAAATCAAAAAAAGTTTGGGTATTTAAACATTTTTTTTTAGTTTTGCGTTTAAACTGTAGTGAATTTCCTAGTATTCAATAGCTAAAACAAGTAATATACTGATACATGTTGTATTATTGCTTATATGGCCAATTATCAAATACAGTTATTAAGTATCAGTTAAGTTTATTATAGTATTTTAATTACATTATTCTTATTATATCAATAATTTGGTTCTTGACTTGCAAGATATATAACTGCAGAACTGTAGCTCTCTGCTTAAGAAAATTCGGACAGATAAAGCAGAGAGCTACAGATCCAAGCGTTGTAAAAACCTTCGATTTACGCCGACGGTTTTTTGTCGCTCACTTCCGCCAGTTCGGGTATTGTTTCTTGTATTTTATACTTCGCTCAGCTTTAAACATGGTGTATAATAATTAATCATACATTTAACTTCAATTCCTGTTAATTTGCTTACCTTTCAACGCTGATAAATACCTGTTTGTGGTTACGGACGTCGAAATGGAACTCTGTAATACCGACATTACAAAACTATTTACAGGAATTTTTCGGACCGTTAAAAGGTAAATAAAATATCAAAAATAGGAGTTAAATATATGATTAATTACAGGATACCATTCTAAAAGCCAGAGAAAGCTTAAACCATGTAAACTACACGAAATAAATACCTAAAAGAAGCGACAAAAAACCGTCGGCGTAAATCGAAGGCTTTTACAACGCTTCGATCTGTAGCTCTCTGCTTTATCTGTCCGAATTTTCTCTAGCAGAGAGCTACGGTTCTGCAGCTACAAGATATATAGAATTCTTCCACTTAAAGAGTACGCAGGGCTCTCCATCATTTCAAATTTTACTGTGTTGCATCGTTTACGGGGAGCCTTAAAATTTCGTGTATTTTTGTGATCAAATTCGCAAGTAAGCCACTATTCATTATGGTACCAGGTCCGTTCGCCCTATTTACCTTTTCGTATGAGTCCCTTCGCACAGGGTCCGTTCTAAATCTTTTTATGTCAACAATAATGTTGGATTTTGAGTCAATTCTTTCTTTTTTTTATTTTGTAGTATAGAATAATTGAATAATTATTCTTTCCAACGATACTTAATACTTATCGACTTTATTTCCGATTTTGATATTAGATAAATACTTAATTGGTTTAATTGCTGTCAATTTAGCAATAACTGTAAGAGAACACTTTCTTTGTTAGTTTGTTAGGGTTTATATAAGTACATACGTACGGAAGTGAAATCTACTATTCTTAATTTAATAAAACCTTACTAAACATTACTTATACTTGTAATTTAAAACTAATGCATATCACTCGGTAAGTTTACTTTTTTTTTTTACTTTTACTTTTTTTTCCCTCAACTGCATATTCTGAATGTTAAAGAATAATAAATTTTATGCCAACCAAGTACTTATGAATTATAAACAGCCAGAGTCCGAGCTTGTTTGCGAAAAATAGACACAATACCCATATTGTGTGAAAAGGTCATTTTATTCACAAAAGTACATTTCTCATAATATTGAATAAGCTTTTAGAAAAATACATCATATGATATGATTGCATAAAAGACATAGATTCGCAAAGGTGGGGATAAATATGTTGCCACAGAACAACAACATCTAGAGTTTCTGACAGAAAATGTGGGAGGTAAGTGGCCTGGGCGGGATTTAAATCATCCTTGCAGTAATCAGCCAAATCAAGGAATGCCGCAAACGATTCAGACCCCTGGAAAAACTCAGGCGACACATCTTCAAGAATCAATCTTTACGAGGTATGCAGAATGAATTGATGCAGAGTTAACTGCGGTTGACAGCTAAAATTTACTCGCAATGAGTCATGTTTCATTTCCGGTAATAAAACTACGCGTAAACTCTAGATGCTTGAGTTGAATAACAATATGACAAATACATAATTAAATACTTATATCTAATCTTGTTATGAATTTTTTTATTTTCCCATAAAACCAATTATAATTTAAACAAGGATTCATAAAATTCATGAAAATCAAAGGAAATTATGAAAACTAACCGACTAACATAATGTGCACAAACGGACCTTGTGCGAACGAGTTTTAGCGCGAACTTACTCAGGTCGAACGAGAAAGAGAGCGAAGGGCGTCAAGGGCGAACGCGTTTTAGGGTGAAGAAACATACAGCCATTTATAATTACATTATAAGTTTTACAAAAGAATACATACAAACACTTAAAAAAAAACCTACTAATTCGTTAGATAACTGGTATGGTCGCACATATTTAAAGTAAAAACACGTGCTCTGAAAAGCAAAGGAAATTGTGGTCGATACTGTCGAACTGCTCCCTAATTTTTAAAGTAATTTTCCCGTGATTTTGTCAGTTTTCATGATTGAATAAAAAAAAGGAACTTTCGAATAGTGCCTTGAAAAATTTAAACAATTTTTTTTACATCAGTTAGAGTGGACCTTCAGATATCCGGTCGACAAATATTCGGATGCTTCAGTATCCGGACGATTTTTCAATGGAATGGAATTTTAAATGTTGTTTTGTCTTGTTTAACTGGTAATTCAGATATCCGGACCTTCACATATCCGGACAAATTGACTAGGAACCAAAGCTTTCGGATAAATGATGTTCCACTATAAATGATTTCGGTACGATAATAAGTTTGACTTACAGTGCCAACATAATTCTAGAGACGTGGCTCTGTAGGAAAGACATATTTAATTTTTTTTAAATAATACAAAGTATTTTAAATGCAGCTATCAATATTAACCCGTTGCATAGAGGTGTGAAAACAAATGATTTGTCTTTGTTCTCTCACGCTCTCAAGTCCGGAGAGGGTCCGGGAGATAATTGATTATGCAAGGCAAAGTTCTAATGAAGAGTTAAGGGTGGACACAATGGATAGGCCATTTTTTCCCCTCAAATTCAATCTTTTTTCTCAATTCAATTTTTCTGAAACTTTGTTCTAGGATACAAAATCTCTTTTTATACTAGTATATAAAATGAAAGAAATTCAACCACACATTTTTTGCGCACATAGTTTGAATTATGGCCTATCGGACCAAGTAAGAAGATTGCGAAATCAGACATTCGAATTAAGAATGAGACTTATTTTAAAATTTTCAAATGATCTTTTGCAAATTTGTATAATACTGTTTATAGAGGTAACCTTTTTGTTACTTAAACTCAGGAAGTCATATTGATACTGGAAAATTTGAGTAAAATATTACGTAAAAGTAGAACATACGTAGCCTCGGAACTAAAAATTCACATGTAAATATCTTACACTTTAGGTTATCTCGTGAAAAATGTATGACTCAATTTTTAAAAAAAATTAACAGAATAATTCAAATGGGCTCCAGAATTTAATGTGTTAAAAAAAAAGAATATTGAACCAGTGGTTTGAAATATTTTGGCGATTAATATAAATTCAATGGCCAAAAAATTAAATATTCAGTAGATGACGTCACATTATTTGACCTTTGACCTCTTAATGTAACCTTGACCTTTAAAGTTCATTACAAATAGACACTCCTTATATATGTGTCCAGATATCTACCCTTTACCATTTATGGAACAAAACTTATATTGTATTCGATAGCAGACTTTTATTTATTCGTTTATAGCATTTAGAGTATGCGTAAACACATTCTAAAATGTATTTCCCAAGTGGCCAATATGTAGGATTCTCTAATTTTTCCATAAAATGTGCCGAAAACATACCACAACTTATTATTTTTCTTACAGGGATCATTCATTGTTGTCAGTATCGCAATATTCATTTTTTTTTCTCCTGTACTTTTTAAGAAATGAATTAAATTAGAATTCATCGGTGTTTTTTACTACCTTAAGTGGTCTGCTTTAAAAATTGTAAGACGGTAGGATTGTTTGATTAAATTTTCAGTTAGTGATAATTTATATGTTTGGGTTTTCTAATTATCACACATCTTTAACTGTGTCGCAAATTTTTTTTTCTATGTTTTACTTTACTGTGTCGGAGAAAATTTTACCGTGTCGGGCCAAACACAGTAAAACAGGTCATGGAGAACCCCGTGTACGTGTCATTTATCTAGAAAATTAGTTGCTTAATCAAATATAAAATTCATCTTAGCTATTTATCACTCGCTATAGGTGCTATCTTGACATAGTGAAAGGAGGAGTAACCATTTTCTTCTACACCACCGCCCCGTTATTAGCTGTTCTGATAACAAACATCATCCTCTATGGTCTGACGTGGAAGCGGATCAGAAGCGAGTCACGGCGCCTACAAAACACGCTGGGACAGGAGGTCGCTACCAAACGAGCTGCAATTAAAGCTGGAAAAACCATGATGCTTTTTGTCACTGTCTTCTTCATTCAATGGTGGTCCCTGTCTCTCTACGGAATATGGCAATTGATTGCTCCAGTTCCTTTGGCGTTGTTCCAGCTTATGACTACGTTTTCAAACCTTGGAGGGGTTTTGAACGGAATTGTTTATATCATTATCAGAAGACGGAGGGCTAAAGCTAAGCCAACGAAAACGACAAAGATGAAAAAATTTCAAGGCATTGCGACTAATTGTGACGGAGTGAAGGATTCAACTACTTAAATCTGCGTTGGCTGGGGAATTTTTGAAATGTTATTAACTCCCTGACAGTTTTATATCTAATTGATGTTGCATGAAATATGCTTTTGTTTTGGGAATTTTTTTAATCAAAGATGTTATACAAAATAAAAAGACTGTAATGGATATCAAAAATCAAATTCAATAGAACTTTATCTTCCAAAAAAAAAATACCTTGTTTGGTTTGAATCAGGGAGACATAATCCATACTTGTATCTTGGAGAATTTTACATTGTGGCAATAAATGTATTGTTGCTTAAAAAGAGCTTCAGTATAACTTACTTAAATGTAGCTAACTTTGCATGTTGAGAATGAATTTTCAATATTCCAAATCAGTCTGATATTTATAGAAAGTTAAATATCCAGGAGTGCTCAAAAAATTATATATTTAGCAGGAAGACTGGGGCCCTATTCATAAAGGAACTACCCAAAAGAAAAGACCAAAATTGCATTCTGCTAATAACGTTCTAATGTATATACATTAACTGAATTTTTTTGTCTTTAGTCCTTTTGCAAAACGGGCCCCAGGTATTTGCATTATAATGAGACCTTTTTATATGAGTCTCATGTCCCATGAGTTACGGTTAGTATGAAAAAAGTTACCCATCATTGGATTAAATGATAGATTATTTTGCGTACAGGATCATTCTATCGACAAAATAAACTGCAAATTGATGATTTCAAACAAGATTGTTAGACAACCGCATCATCTTGGATCTTTCCATCAGAAGTCGTTAAAACAACCTCGAATGTTCTAACATCACCGGATGTAAAAAGATTTATACAACGTAGAGTCACTTCCTTTTTAAAAAGGTATTGCAGTTGTAACTCCCTTCAATAAAACATTGTAGGTTATATCTTTAATTCACATTTATTTTATGTGTGTAGGGGGGGAGGGCTGGCGTGGCATCTTCGTTATAACTTCGAGGTTGTTTTTCCGCTAGTTGGGAAGGCCCTAGAAGTTGTGCGATTGAACTGCTGATATGTTGTTGCATCAATTAGGCAATAACTATATTCTTATTTGGTATTTGCGACCGTTTATGCTGATATAACGGCCGCAAACTGAGTTTTACCGGCGACGCGTAAGCGGAACCGGTAAAACGGATATATGCGACCGTTAAATCAGCATTAACGGTCGCAAATACCAAATTGGAAGATCAGTTATTCCCATTCTAATGCAATCAATGCATTTTGTTGTTTTCGTCTTATTTTGTTTAGTTTCGTTAGGACCTATATAAAATACGCCAAGAAGCATTGTGTTTTTGCGTCGCTCTATTATGACGTCACAATGAAAAGCTTTCACCCACGTTAATGCTCGTTTTACTGCTTCAAACATCAGTGCATTAGTCAATCAAAAGGTGTTTTACAAAACAATTGCATTAGAATTTGTATTTAAAGTATTAGATATGGTTATTTTAGTTTTTTAACACTTGAAAACATATTTGCAATGTTTTCGATTAGCACAGTTGCAGTTCCTTTGAAGAAATTTTATTGCATATTCTTTGACTTAGCCCAACTCAGTGTTTCTTTATACATGAATACCTTTGTATATTAAAAGTTTTGAACTTTTTATTGAACAATTTATTCTGAATTTGCAAAATATATTTCTGAAAACCACATGCATTTACATGTAGCTAACGTAAGTCTAATCATTAGTCCCCTACAGTTGAAATAGGAAACCTGTGTATTTTAGTTTAGATTTTTGCATACAGTCTTCTTCTCTCCGTTAAGGCAGTTCTTTTTTGTGTCTTTTTTTTATAGCTATATACATGTATAGACGCTTGTATTTGTTGTGCGATTTTTCAATGACATTTTATTGATGTGCATTTTATACCCTTTCGATATAATCTTTATATGGAGAATTATCTATTGATGATGTGTTATAATCAATTTATATAAAAAAAAATTCTTTTAGTATTTTTTTCAAACCTGATCTTCTTGGAACTTATTAAAAGGAAAAATTAAAGTTGAAAGGTGAAATAAATAGCTTATGTTTCTACATACACGTATTGATAATGCTTTATAGTGTTCACACACATTACAGAAGAACAAGCAAATTGAAAGGATCATGATACCCTGCTTTCGGGCTCTTACTGGATGGGATACCCTTGTTTATTGTATATCTTGTCAAATATGAATACCCCATCATATATTACTCAAAAATATTTATTACATTTGCTGTGTATTTCTAGTAAGTCAACTGTGAAATTGATTGAATACCATTTTTGTATTCTGACTCGCGCTTATATACATGTACATGTTATGTTCCAGTGAGGCTACAGAAACGTTAGCAAAATAAAACGATATAGAGCAGCGAGAAGTTAAAACATTGAGTATTTTTTTTTTAATGTTTTTGGGAATGTAAAATGTGAATACAAGGAGCTATCACTTCATGAAAATATGCTTACGTGTAAGTCTGTGTGATTTACACGTAAATATCTCACACTAAACGTGCTCAAAACATTTCTATATTTACCTTTTTTGTAGAAAACTCGGAAATTTCTTGTTACAGGTAATGCATGTGTCAAATATGAAATCCCAATCAGAATATATAAGGAAGGCTTACATTTTTAAAGGTAGTTAAAATTCTAAAGCCAGGGTCATAGGGTACAAAATCGTAGTGTAGTCGTATTTAAAAGGCCTTGTCACGGGTAATATACATGTTTAAAATTAAAACCCTATGTTTTCTCTTCAAAAAGTTATGACCAATTTATTGTAAGGTTAAAAGATTTGAAAAATAGGTCAAACTCCAAGGTCATGGAATC
>NW_026918946.1:0-15032 GCF_032062105.1 Saccostrea cuccullata | reverse complement strand
TTGCTCTAAGGTTTTTTATGCTGCTGCTATAATTTTTTCTGAAATTTAATTAACAAATGTTAAAATATGTTGCAGATGTAATCATTGTTCAATATTAAATTAATATTTCTGGAATATACAAATGCTGTCAACAGTTGTACCAGTTATAATTTGTATATTAGTTAATAGTAAATTCTGATTATTTACTAATTGTGCACTTAAATGAATGTATTTACTATTATACAGTAAAACTCGCTTAGTACAAACACGGATACAGCGAATTCAAGGATATAGCAAAGTCATCTTGGATCCCCAGCTATATATATATATTAAATGAATTTCTTAACGGTTACATGTATAACGTATTACGGATATAGCGAAGTAATTTCTTTGATCCCTGCGACTTCGTTATAACCGAGTTTTGCTGTATACTGATATAACTAAATATGCAAGAAAAGTAATTAATTTTTAATGTTCATTGTATTATGATTTGTGTTTTTAAAAAATGTAAACTTTTGATTTGAAAATGTTATTTTGTGATTTGTTAATGTTACATTGGATTTGTTTATGTAAAATTATAAGTGAATATGAAAAAAAAGAAAACAAATGAAAGGCAAGAGTTTCAAAAAAAAAAAAGGAAAAGAAAAGACAAGCAAAAAAAAAAAATCAAAAGAATCAAAAACAAAACAAAAAAAGCACAAAACTTTTAATGCTGCCTGCATGAATTAACATTTTTGCATGTTTTTCAAGCAGAAGGTTCCAAGCCCTTAAAAGCAGAGGAGAAGTTTTGGTATTACATGTATATGACAGTACTGAATGTATGCACTGCCAAATTAATGTAGACACAACTGATCATGACCTTTTTCACCAGAAGATCTTAATAAAGAACGAGGGCGCTTTTGATTGGCATTCGGCAGGAACCTGGGCGTAATTGAAAAGTGAAAATTTTATTGACATGTCACATGAAATTTTTACGTTCTTTTAATTTATCGGGTTCATGTGAAACAGGAACGGAAAATATTTTCCCGAAATTGAGCTTTGATTTGCTAAAAAAAAAAAACCCTGAAAATTGGCCATATCAGACATTTGGTACAAAATTGTACATTTTGAAACACATTTTTCTAAAAATTTTCTATGTCTGGGTCTTCTCTCCTTGATTTTGAAACGTTATTTGTGTGTATTTTCATTCAAAGAAACGATTACACTTTTTTAAAAAATGGAGAGAAGACCCAAAGACCACGAAAAATGAACTTTTCCCCTAAAAATCCAAATGTGTCAATGTGGTGCGTCTTTGTCCTTTTAAAGTCATTTGTGTATGTGTAGCGGTGATAGCTCAGAAAGTAAACCTACCTGTTCAGTGCACTCGAAGCGAAAAGTTTTTGGTTCGAGCCTGGCATGGGGCGTTAATTTTTTTTATTCAGGCAAGCAACCATTTATTTTGTCAGTTTCGTTTTATGTACTGATGTATTAAAATTTTGAATTAGATAAATTTTGGTTCAGTTTGGTTCTGAAGCAAAATCAATTCTAATCTTCAATTTTATAATGTACATGTACACGTATCATGCATCTATGCATTAAATATATTTTAGGTTTTATTTTTTGTGAAATATTACTATGTTATAGTAACCCCTAGAAAAAAATGGACATAAATGTTACAATTTCACAATGTCTTTCAAACTAAATGAAAAAAAACCATGGACGTGTTTGTAAAATCTGACCAGGTATGTTCAGCCAACCAAATCATGGACATTTAAACCATAAATGTTTCGTACAAATGATTCCTGCAGATCACCCGCCAAATGTGCCCATCTTCTTTGGTGTGTACAATGTAATAAATCAAATATTTTATTTATAATTCAGATATCTACAAATAGTAACTATAGTAGCAGCTTTAGTTCTGAAAAAAAAATCATTGATTCAAAACAAACATTTTGGATACTAAGAGTAGTTACATGTGTATATCCTTGTGAAAAGTCCTTTTTTTCAAATTCGATGAAATATGATAAAAAATTAAAAATTGAAGCAAAATAAAAATTTTTGAATTTATGTCCTTGAACTTTTTTATCTTTTGGCCTCAAAATGATCAATCAATATGAATCCTCCTTAGGCAATATGATGAGTTCAGTCTTCTCCTGGTTTAGCTATTTATTTAATAATCAGGTAAACCTGTGTGTCATCAGCATAACAATGGTAATACATGTAATGTCTCCGGCAAATTTCTCCGATGGGTTTAGAGAACATACAATATAGACGAGGTCCTAAAACAGACCCTTGTGGTACACCAAACTGGAGTAAAAACTCTCGAGGATGTCGGCCCTACCGCAATTTGTTGACTTCCACCAGATAAACAAGACTTTATCCTATAAAGTGCCGAATCCTGTGATACCAAACGCGTATTCGATGCGACTGATTAGTATATCATGATCAATCACATCGAATGCAGCCGGAGAGATAGAGCATTACGAGAGCAGCCCATGAATTCTTATCCAATGCAGAGGTGACACCATGGTGCACCCGTAGCAGGGCAGTTTCTGTAGAGGGACTACTTTGGTAGGCCGACTGCACGTTATCATGAAGCCGGTAAGCGTTTAAGTGTTTTTCAAGTTGAGATGCCACCGCTTTTTCTTATACTTTAGATAGAAAAGGCAAATTTGAAGCAGGTCTGTAATTTTTGAATTCATCTTTGCCAAGTCCCTGGCGCTTAATCAAGGGACGCACTATAGCTTTTTTGTAATCCAATGGTACTGTAGCTTCTGAGAAGGATTTTTGATAATTTCAGTTATGATTGGCAAAACACACCCCAAACATTGTTTCAAAACTTTAGTGGGTATTGGATCTAATTCTCAACATAGGCGCTTGGTTACAGGATGGTGTATTTTGTGTATTATGTGTTTTTCTATGTGTGCCTGAATACTCTCAGTAAAATAAAACTAAAAATTCGCCGAAATTAGCACGTTTTAAAAAATGTCATATTTACTGTATATAAAAAGAGTACAGTAAATATGATATTTTACTGAGAGTATTCAGGCACACATAGAAAAACACATAATACACAAAATACACCATACTGTAACCAAGCGCCTATGATTCTCAAGACTTCGTTGGCGCATCATACCTCAGAAATCGACACTGGCTCAAACGTTTCTAGAGGAATGCCATCAAACTTGAGGCCAGCTCTAAGGACAAGTTCAATAGTAGGGGACTTGCTCAAAGAATAAAGATATTCTTTGATTTTCTGAATCTTTCCAATAAAAAAAATAAACGATACCTTCCTGTTCAGTACCTCCACCGTATACAACGGGTAGCGTGGGGGAGTCACTAGAAAGTGTTGGGGGAGTCGTTTCGGAGACATTTTTTCTTCAGACAGTAAATGTTACGTGGGGGGGTCTTCTTCGGTATATGTAAGATGTATTTACAAAAAAAAGATAATAGCCCACGGAAGGTAGCAATAGTTAAAGCAATCCCCCGCTCTTAGACAAAATGTTTCTGAATTTTCAAAATTCACAGAAAAATTATATTTTTCTAAAATCATGTTCTCAGTAATGTCATCTTCAAATATTTTATCATTTAATTTTACTGAACGACTTATTAAGCATGTTTAGTGGAAAATGGGTTAACTATAGCTACAAAAAATGACTTTTGAACATGAATGGGTCAAGTCTCCATTCTTCTTTAACGCTTAAATGATGGAAACCGAAATGAGAAATCTATTTCATTTGTCCAGAAAATGGAATCTAAACCCATTCTATGTGAAAATCGAAAATTTCTGAAAAAATGTACACTTCAACTAACCCGTACTAAATGTACGCTGACAGACCATAGGCGCTTGGTTACAGGATGGTGTATTTTGTGTATTATGTGTTTTTCTATGTGTCCCTGAATACTCTCGTTAAAATAAAACTAAAAATTCGCCGAAATTAGCAAGTTTTAAAAAATGTCATTTTTACTGTATATAAAAAGAGTAAAGGAGCGCCACTCGCCATCTTGAAAATCAGGGGGTGCCTCGGTTCACACTTGATTTTAAACAATATCTACATTTTTCCTACCGGTGTCGGACAAGATCTAACTTCAAAAATGGTTGAATGACAACTCCCTACCATCTGTTGACCTACATATGCCGATTCAAACAAGCAGTGAACCGAAACGTCCTTGATTCTTAAACCCCCACCTCCAACAATAACAGCGTCTCCATAAATAAGAACAACCAGATACGATAATGTCTTAATAATATCAACTTTTTTTATTAGAAAAAAAGGAAAACAGTCAAACCCTTGATTTTTTTTTTGGGGGGGGGGGGTATTTTTAACTGGTATGCGCTCTCAATCTAATCCACATGTAACATTTAATTATTTATTTAACTTGTGTTTAATTTTTAAACAGTCGTGTTTTACAATTAAACATAGTAGGTTTGAATACAAAACACTAGCGTTTTATATATAAACACTGATGTTTAAACTGGTGTTTAATAAGTAGGGTGTTTAATCATCCGCCTTAAACACGTAATATTCATATACATCAAATCAAAAAATAAAAGAAGTGTTGCTTCTTAGTATTTGCTGTATGAATTTGTCATTTTTACAATGTCTTAATTTACGAAGTAATTCCGCACATAATACTAGATATTTATTGACACAGAAAAAAATACGAATAGCAAGGCAATATGTTGACTTTAGATAATACCAAACGCATTCACAATTAACATTAATTGGTAGTAATTTTGTGCCAAAATTTCAAAATTTTCAGAAACTGTTAAAGAGGAAATAGAAACAAATATTATGATATTTTCTATAATTGTATCGATATTTTAATCACCGGTGTTTAACACGAGTGTTCATTTCTTAATCATATATATTTATAAATTAAACACATGGTATTTATATTGAAATTGCAAATTAAACACCAGTGTTTAATACGTTATGATAGAAAATGACGCAGTTGATTATGTCATAACATGTCATTTGAACGCAGAAGATGCAGAATCATGCACATACTGACAAGAAACACTATATCTAGCAAGGAAATAAGAGGTATATTTATACATTTCTTTACGTAAAATCTTTTAAAAAAGAATGTTGAATACATTAGAGATCTAAAATGCTTTTCATTTATGAAATGCAGGGTCGTTTCTTATAGTTAGTTATCGTCTGAGTGCAATCCAGCCATGCGCAGAGGTAGACAAATTAATGCTTGTGTAGTCTTGATATCTAATTTTAAAATTTGCAGGGACATTCATCTGTTACTGTGAATCCTGAGAACGAAGATCATACTTAACCGTGAGAGGTAAGTCTTAAAAGAAAAAGCCCCCCCCCCCCCACACACACACCATTGGTTCCTGATAAATGAAAATAATCCAATTAGGTACCTACCCTTGCTAATATTTATGCTCCTTAACATGCAACAATACCACATTCGCACATGTACTAGCTGCAGATCTGTAGCGTTATGGTTTTTATGTATTTGCCTTTGACCATAACTAATACATAAAACTATTACGCTACAGATCTGCAGCTAGCGCATCTACCAACAATAATTTCATCTCCAGCCCGTGCACATACATGTATTCTTTAAGGAAACTTTACTTTTTTTGAGGGAGTGTGATACATGATAGAAAATGCCTTGGGACAAGGTACACCCCCCCCCCCTTCTCTTAATTTTTGCTGTTTGGTTGCTCCTACAGGTACATGAACATTTATTTTTTTAGTGTACAGACTGTACATGTACGCTTATACATGTATGATTTACAGGTATTTTAATTGCAGATTTTTATTCCAAACTTGTTTCTCAGTATGTATAATGTAATTTAAATTGGCGTGAACAATAACAATCATTTTTTTCTTTCGATATTTATGTATTCTTTTGCAGATAATTATCTGAATTTGCATAGTGAATATTTTTTTCATCCATCTTTCAGGATATGAAGGACTTACAACTACTTGGGGTGAATACAATTTTGGAGAATGGAAAACTGAAGATCATCATCCGTTGTAGAAGAGCCTGAATTTTACCCGCAACCAGAGGAGCTAGACTGTTTAACTCGGTTAGAATATGATATGGATATTGAGTGAGTGATACCCCGGCATCTCTTGTTTAGTAGCAAGAATTGTTCCTTTACAATTCAAAACTGGAAAAATTTAAACTCTGAATATTTGTGAAAGTATAAACTTGTAACATTTACAACTAAATTTATTAGTGTAATACAAGTACATATTATACATGCTGTACCCAGACAACAAATATCATTTTCAGTTTTTTGTAATGTTTTTTTTTTTTCATATTTCAAAGACCCTCCCCCGCCCTCCCGACACCAATTTATTGGAGTTTAGTTTAAAGATGCAGATTTTACATCTTCATGCTAGTTTATTTTGAGAATTCTATTTTTTCAACCAAAATTGAATAATGTATCCATGTGTTGGTAAATGAGTTATTTAATGTTTCAGTTGTTTATAAAGTTTGAACCCTCAATCAACATTAACTCAATTATTAATTAAAAAAAGCTTTATGTACAACATATTCATTATCAACCACAGTGTGTTTTGTACTGATTTATATTTGTTTCACATAAAAATGTTGAAAACTTATAAACACGTTTAAGTATTTATTTATTTTGTAAAATAAACACGTTGAAGTGTTTAAAAATTAACCTTTGAACATGTTTAAGTGATTATTATCTGTTGCATCAAATAAACATGTTTAAATGTTTAGGTTGAACACATTTATTTATTAAACATGAAATATTTAAATTTTAAACACTCACGGTGTTTATGTAGTAAACTCTAAGTGTTTATTCAGTGTTTAATCTTTAAACATTTTGTGTTTGAAGTGTTGAATATTAACCCTCATATGTGTTTAGAATTTAAACATTCTAACGTGTTTATTTCTTAAACACTTCTTGAGGTGGTTAAATTCTAAACGTGTTGAAGTGTTTATTATCTGTTGCAATATGGTGTTTATTTATAAAACACTTATTTTTTACAGTGTGGAGATGCTTAAAAAACAATTTTATTTGTTTGCAGACAAAGATCGAAGCGAAAAAGCATCGAGATCCACAAAAAATATTAAGTAGAATCCACGAGCAAAGAATGGTATGAAAAAAGAATAACGTATTATTTTTATTTATTTTTTTTTTTGTCAGTTAAAAATACTCTCCTGTTTCATTTCTTTAAAAAATTAACAAACTGTGTTGACGTTCTTTTCAGCGGGAAATAGAAGACAAAAACAAACGTAGACTGGTGTAAAGTAGGAGAGGAAACGGGGCATGGGAGAGAAAGAAGGATGGGGAAGATATTGGGGGAGGGAAGGGGATTGGGAATGGGGGACGGGAAGGAAAGGGATGGGGGATTGGATGTAAGGGGGTGTGATGGAAGGGAAGATGATGGGAGGGGAGGGAATTGGGAGTGAGAAGGATGATGGGAGGGAAAGGGGATTGGGAGGGAATGGGAGATAGGAGGGAATACGGATGGAAGGGAGATGGGAGGAAAGGGAGATTGGAAAATAAATAAGGGAGGGGAAATGGGAGGGAAGGGAAATTTAGGGAAATGGAGAGGGGATTTGGGATGACAGGGAAGGGATAGAGGTTAGGAGATAGGGGAAAGGTGTGGGAGGGTCAAGGGCAGGGGGATGGAGGGAAGGGAGGGGAAGAGAGGAAACGGGGGATGGGATGAGAAGCAGGATGGAGAGAGGAAAGGGTGTGCGGATGAGAGGGAGAAGGAAAGGTATACAACTGTCGAAAAAAATTTTTTCAAGTGTTAAAAGTTAGGAGATATAGTTGCATTACACATTATCATCAAGGGCAGAATTAAAACAAATTTGTTATTAAATCTGTATTGTTAATTTATTGGTAAATGCCATCCTCCCTTTAAAGAATATCAGCTATCTCAAAATTCAATCCCGTTACGTAAGTAAACGCTTGTAATTGTTTTCTCGTAAATCTTATTCGGTCAAATATAAAAGTATTTCTTAACTGATAAGAAAATGTTTACAATCACCGGTGAAGAAGAAAATCGAACCTTCTTTAGTCGATATTGAAGCCTACATGAACTCATACTGGAAAATTTAAAAATGCCATATTTAGTGTAAAACAAAAATTCCGTGGCAACTAGTCTTCAAAAACATCAATTGGGATAGAAAACTTGTTCACATTAACAGGTATCTAAGACCATTTTCATAGAGGTAATTGAATATAATGTTATCATATTTTCCTTTTAAAGTGTTGAAAGGTTAGTGAATTTAAGATTAAAGCTATGTCTTTAAAAGGGTTTGAAAATGTTTCTTATTTCAGTGTGATTTAGAATTTCTAACTTTTCAAATCTTTTTCAATTACTAGTTTTAAAATTGATTAGTATGTTTACCCGAAATTGGATAGCAAAGTTGAGAATTCAAACACACAATTTATGTTATAAATATTAAAGATACTTTTATAAAAACTAATTTTCATTACTTAGTTATTTCTTATCTAAAAACACACATTATATTCTGTGCTAAAAACCTTTTCAATAAACCATTCTTTTTAACCTTCTTTCTTGTAAAAAAGTACCTACACTCCAAAAAAACTTTTTCAATAAACTATACGCCTTGACTTTCTAGTTTGAAAATAAGTACCTACATCCTTTTAGATATTGCATCATTCAGATATATTTCATTCATTAGTTGTCTATCTTCAAAGGGCAGTAATAGGTAGTAAAACATAAAAGGTGACGATACCTTTTTTTGCTTTATTTCATTCCCAAATAATAATTTACAATAAATTTAATGTTTTTTTGCATCTCTTTAGTCAGCGAGTTCAGATCCGTTCTCCCTCTAAATTGTTTCGAGCAATTGGAAATCAATATAAGTAATTTAGATTTTATTCAATCAATTTTTATTTCTCGAAAAATTTGTTGCATACTACCGGTACATAGATAAAAACTTTTATTGATACTTTTAAAATCGTGTATTCCTACTTTTTGTCCTTCATCATTCATAGTCATTTAAAAATTCTCTGATAATAATTGAACATTTTCTGGTACATCTTTTGAATAAATTTCAGACTTCCTATTATAGGAAAGTCAAATGCGTCCTTATAAATTTATCTCTACCATAATTCAGACAGCAAATTATTTCTTTACCATATCGCATAGGAACTTTATAGTCCATAGAATTTTAAGTATCTGTACTTTGTCACAGTATTATATAACATAAACAGAATAAAGGTACATGTACCCATATACTAAAATATTCTTAAATCAATTTCATTTATGAGATTGTCCCGAAGTGTTCGTCGGAAAAGTCAAATTTTACTTCTTCCTATTTACTAAACAATGTAATTTGTTACAATATTGGTATTATTCTCTTTCTTTTATCAAGGTGGGTGTATTAAGTTCTAAAAACTTAGGGTGGTTTTTTTTTGGACAGACATATGAGCAGTAAAAATGTCTTTCAAACCTCTTATACTGAGATGAGTGTAAATGCAAGCAATAAAAGTATGACTTTAACAATTTAGACACTGAAAGTTTTTTTTTTAAATGGATGGGCAATACACGGTTCCCATATTTTTCCTTGACTTAATTTATAACACCTTCTCTGTTCAATGTTATTGCTAAGCTCAAAATTCAAAACGTTTATTTCATCAGTATTATCTTTATTGGCTTATACATTACATATATTACCACATATAACATTTCTTTATAAACAATGGTTAACAGGTGTTACACAGGTGCTATTACATAATTTTATACAAATATATAGGGGAAAAAATGAAAACAAAAACAAAAAGAAGTACAAAGAACAATGCAGGTGTCTTTTTTGTATTACACATGTATTAATACCCGGTATTACTGTATGGTAAAGTTTTCCCTCTTTTTAAAACATTCAAACACAAATTTCCCCAGTTTTTTAAGTATATTTTCTGAATGTAATTCAATAAATTTTGCCATACTAGGTCTTACATTAATATTTTTTAAATATATTTTTCTCTTAACTCGGTGTAGAAGTTACATATTAGAACAAAATGATATTCATCTTCTATTTCGTTTGATGTACAAAATATACATTTTCGTTCACTTGTGGGACATTTTTTATCATATCTGCCAGATTCAATGCGTAGAGAGTGAGAAGATAATCTAAGTCTACTTACTGATTTTCTGTGCTTTTCATAAAATATATAATTAAGATAGTCAGCCTGTTGTAAAGTTGGGTTTAGATATTTAAACAATTTAAGAGGATGAGCATTTTCTATATCTACTCTCAGTTTTTGTAAAAAACAATCAGTTTGTCTTTGTTCAAAATACTTATAAAAGACCTTCTCATTTACTGACTCGGGGAAATACCATACATCTCCAAAACCATGAGACAAAAGGGTCTGTTTTACAAATATAATCCAATTTGAAACCATATTCTTAAGATCATAATTATAAATTGACCTTATTAGACAGTTTTCTGATCTGAGAATCTTAAACCAATATTTAATAATGCGAAATGTTCTGTTACCGGTTTTCTTCCTAATTCACCATAAACAGCCGGGGTACATGTCGACGTTTTTACTCCCAGTAGTCTTTTACCAAATTTTAAATGTATTCTTTCTAATTCTTTTGCTGGTATAAAGCCCCACACTTCTGCCCCATTATTCAATTTTGAAACACATGCAACGTTGAAAAGTTCGCACACTGTTTTACAGTCTAGAGACAATTTTTGAACATTACTCATAAATGCATTATATAATTGAAGTGTTTTTTCTGATGTTATTTTTACATGTTTATTAAAAAGTCCATTTGAAGAAAACACCAACCCAAGATATGCAAAACTATCTACAATTTCAAGGGCATTATCACTATATGTGAAATTATTATCCCCTTTTGACTGACCTTTTTGAAAAATCATTACTTTCGTTTTATCTACATTTACACTAAGGCCCCACTTTTGACAGTATCTATGTAGAACGTTAAGGTGGTTTTGTAACCCATTGGGCGTTTCGCTTCCTATGGCTAGATCATCTGCAAATAGTAGTAAAAAGATATTTATTTGGTCAATTTGGATCCACATGCTAAGTTTTCATGAAGAGTTGTCTCTCAGATCCTCCAAAAATAATGAAAATAATATTGGAGATAGAATATCCCCTTGTAAAACACCTAGTTCATTATCAAATAAATTTGTAAGGGAACCATTAACACGTACACAACTTTTCACATCTTCATACATAGCTTTAAGAATTCTTAACATTTTGCCATCAATACCTAGCTTTAATAATTTGTAGAACAATGCATTTCTATCCACTGTATCAAATGCTCGACAATTTCATCTTATAGACGATACTTGGTCAATTTAGTTCTGATACTTCTCCCAGAGAGACAGGCGACTGGTTTTCTAAGAAAGTCAAATATACATAAACTTCAGCCATATTTTGAAAATAGGAAGAAATGTCATGCCTTCAAGGTCTTTTTTTTTTGTTTTTTTGTTTAAGGTCTTGAAAGACTAGTTACTTGCTTAAAATAGTTTAGTATATCTGATACGTTTTCTTTTAAATTGGTTAAAGTAAATGTAATTTGATTATTATATTCATGCAAACTAAGTACCAAACAAAGACCCATTAGCTTTATGTATAAACGAAAAGGGCTGAATAATTCTCTCTCTTTCATTATATTTGCTGGATGTGAATAGCAGCGTCCATATTCATAAAATATATGCTTTATAGTTTTGAGGTTTGTTCTTTCTTCTAACTTGGTCTTTTTTTTTTGGTCAGCAATATACCTTTACGTAAGACATTGATATTTGCCCATTTTGGACAACTGTTGTTTGATTTTATTTTATTATTTATCAAGAATGTATATATCTTGTCTCTTTTCCACAGTGGAAACATCAAAAGACAATTAAGTGGAAATCAAACATCTTTTAAAGATGAATGCATTTCACACACTTTTGTTTATTTTCAAGGTTGGGAAGATGGAGACAGCCTCTCTTTCAAAACAACATCAAATGACGCGTGAAACCGCCGATAATGTCCATTTGGTAACTGGGGGCGGTGGTTACACAGGATACAAACTAGGCAAACGGTTGGCAGACATGGGAAAGGAAGTTATCTTAGTAGATATGAGTGCCTCCAGAATGGACATTGACGAACAAAATGTCATTTATACAGGTAACAAAAGGGATATTTCTAATCTTAACTTGATAATAATTTATTAGGTTAATGAATCTCTAAACTCTAATAAAAGGTGCTTTTTGGACTTAGTTTATTTACTGCATTCATTTTCTTTCGTCTTTTTTCGAGAAATGTGAATAATTTATTTGGGTCTGTTTTAGTGTGATTTGGCTAGAAGATGCTGTAGTGACATCTTTAAAAGGAGCAGATTGTGTTTATCATTTAGCGTCATATGGAATGTCTGGCAAAGAACAGGTGCAAAGCTGATATTCATTATTATAAAACGGTTATGGTTTTGAAAATTAGCAGAGCAATAGTATATTTTTTAAATAATGAAGTACAAAGTTTGCAATTTTTAAAATTTTCAAAATGACCACCATTGTCATGAAAATAAAGGAAACTAAGTTTAATTCTCTCATATTACCGGGGTATTTTGTGTTTAGTGAAACTGATTTTCACAAAAAAATCAAAACCTTATGGACAAATTTCGAGCTTTTCTATTCTACTAAAATTATAGATTTTTCTCTAATTTTACTTTTTATGGCTCAGGTGATCACCTTCCCTGAAAAATTCAATCTTCAATTTTCTATTATAGTTTAACACCAAATTGATTGAAGAAGTTAATATTAAAGGAACAGAAAATGTCATCAAGGGTAAAGAAAACACATTTAAATCAGCTTTTTGACAAAATCACTACTTTAGATATATTGTTTTACATCAAAGAAATTTTTCTCTCCATTTCTCAGCATGCTTAATACACGGCATTAGACGTTTGGTATATACCAGTTCTAACAACGTAGTCTTTGGAGGTCAGGAGATTTGTAATGGAGACCAGTCCTTACCCTATCTGCCATTAGAAAATGTAGGTTCTTGTTTTCCTTAATCTAAATAAGTTTAAGATTGATAAAGTGTATACAATATATGGGATTCTGTATAGGTTAAATCAAAATGTTATTGTTGGTGTTTTTTTAATTTACGAAAATCAACCGGAATTCTAGGTTGAAATTTTACATGCAGGTTTAACCCGTATATACATGTAGCATCAACCATCTTGTGAACCAGTATAATTTTAATTTAATGAAATGATTTTGTATACACCTGTATAAATAAAGGCATGAATTCGGATTCATTTTAAATAGTAACATTTTATTTTTGCAGTTCATTGACATCCATTTGCTTGTCGATTATATGACAGAGATGAAGAATAAACTATTGATAAAATTTGCCATCAAAACTAGTACATGTATTTTCTGGGACATTCTGACACAATGAGCAAATCTTTTGCATGTAGTTTTTAGATGATTATTCAAAAACAAAGAGAATTGCTGAACAAAACGTATTGGAGGCTGACAAGAAGAATGTACTCCGGACATGCGCACTACGTTTAGGGGGAGTGTATGGTGTAGGAGAACAACGTCATATACCAAGAGTGGTGGTGAGGCAAAGATGCTTTCAATGCTAGTTAATGCATATCTTTGAAATCTCGTTTTCTCTATACATTTTTTTCATTTTCAAATATATGATGATTTAGTTAAGTTAGAAAATCAGTAATGTAAAATATTTTTTTTTACTATCTGATTTAAATTTTCAGATAATTTGAAATATAACCGTGCCTCATTTTATGTTGTGTTTCATGTTAATCAATTGGTGAATTAAGCATATTGATTTAGAAAATAGAAAAAAATAAGCATTTAAGAACATATTTGCAATATATAAATAGTTTCAATGTACAGAAATATCTCTGGTTTCTGACTTCAAAAATGTATCTGTAATGATCGTTCTAAAATAAGCATCATTCTTACAGAATATGGCACAGACAGGAGTTATTCAGGCATTGTTCGGCACCGATTCTCTAACAGACTTTTTACACGTGGACAATATGGTTCAGGCCCACATCTTGGCTGCCAAAGCATTGACCGAAGAAAAAGGCTACATAGCGGTGTGTACAGGAGTCATTTGGAAAAATGTTGAAAGATCATTAGAGAATGAATCTTTACATAATATGAAAAAGCATTATTCACTATTTCAATTTCTTTAGGCAGGGCAGGCCTACTTTATATCTGATGGGGCACCTATTAACACGTTTGCCTTTTTCCGTCCACTTGTAAGTAACACTATGAAACAGAGCCATTTTGAAACCTTGTCGATTGGTGTCCTTCAGTTGTTAATGTATATACGCAAGTTGTATGTAAATAAGACTGTTTTACATGTAATAAAACCGTTTCTTCTAGATAGAAGGCCTGGGCTACTCGTTACCAAGGCTCAAAGTTCCAGTCTGGTTGATGTGCTCTATTGGTAAGCAATATATTCATTTTACTTATGCATTGATGGCGAATTCAGAATGTGGTACAGAAATGTATATATTTCTGCTTGTTATATTCGAGCAGCATGGATGATTGAGATGGTTCTTTACATAGTGTCAGGGATCTACCACTTCCAACCTATTTTAACAAGAATGGAGGTAGGCAAAACACAAAAGCAAGTTGTGTGCTATATGTTTAGCATTTATCAATTTTTGGATTAAATTAAATGTAACTATTCTTTTAGGTGTACAAGATGGGCATCTCCAATTATTTTTGCATCAACAAAGCATCACGTGACCTCGGATATAAGCCAATCAAACAAAACGAAATATCTGACATACGTGAGGATTTCATAAAGCGAGGATTCAAAGCGAAACAGAGGAACATGTCAATAGTGATCAGTTTGAATTGGTGTGCTTATTTTATCTTTTATGTGGCGTTTACGTCTTTTGTTGTATCTTGCTCCCAATGTGGAAACTACGCAACATTTGAAGAAAAAACAGGTTACATATAGTTTTCGATAAACAAAGCTATATAATATTTGGAGTCAGAGAAACACTTTTAGTGCGAAGTTGAAAGTATTTTTACTTATTTAAAAATTGTTTTACTCCTTTTCTTTTCAGAACATTTGCACAAAA
>NW_026918945.1:0-14618 GCF_032062105.1 Saccostrea cuccullata | reverse complement strand
GCTAGTCTGACTATAAATATAACAGATATAATTTTGAAGCAGGTTATCAAAATCAGGTTCCCTAATTTTTTTTTTAGTTTTTATGTGAATTCGACCCAATGCAAGGGCAGGGGTGTGCAAAAAAATCCTCTCATAAATTATTCCTTGCATCCAAATCTATCAGTCTGGGGATCTGTTGGTCACCGAATAATAAGGTATAAGGTTTGACACCTTTACAATTCAATCCAATAAAGAAAATAAAAAAGCTTACGGTATTCACAACAATAACAATACAGCTTCTGAATACTTTAAAGGTGCATGGACATATATTTGAAGTTAATTTTTTCTGTATAATATCACGACTCGTATATTTTAATAGCATTTTACACAAAAATAAATTGAAAAACTTATTTCATTATTAATTTCAGTTGTTAAAATTTCAAATTTTTAGACGGGTTTCAATGACACACCCTTGTATTTTCACACATTTTACTTTTAAAAGTTAGGAAAAGTGGCGATATTGCTGTGCATAAATGAAAAATATTTAAAACTATAATCTAAAAAATTCAGAGTAGGAATGTTCGAAAGCAAAACATACTTCCAATATTTTGTCATTCTGTGTAGTTGTGGTGAGCAGACTGTAACGATTGAACGCACCCGGTGAATCGTAAACATCAACAATGACAGAGCTCATGCCATATTTACAAAAACTGCGATCAATTTGCTAAACTCTGTACACAACACTTAGCTCGGAATGACGATACTTGTGAAAAGTTTTGCTTTCTAACATTTCTACTCTGAATACAATTATTTTTCTGGATTAATGTTTTAATATTATTCATCATAAAGTATTAAGAATAAAAGTAAAATTTGTGAGTGTGCAAGAATGTGTCAATGAAAACCATCCAAAAATTTGAAGTTTGAATAACTTTTATGTAACATTTTAATTTATTTTTGTGTGAAATGGTATTAAAATATACAACTCGTCATATTATACAGAAAATGTTAACTTCAAATCTGCGTTCATGCACTTTTAATTCTAACGCAATGAACTTTTAAGAAGATTCGCTCATAAGGAATTATGTACATATAATGATTTATAGTATTAAAGGACTTCCCCACATATTTACCGTGAACAAACTACATTTTAATCTCAATAAAGATAACATACTTTAGTAATCATACACGTACAAATGTGACGATGTAACAAAATGAATCTTTTACGGAGGAATCGTCAAATTATTATCATGTATAGCGACCACAAGACAAATAATGAATCTTATAGATCTTCAGCACGCAAGTGTTCATCGTAAAGATTAGTTTTAAGGTTTCGTCAAAGGTCAACATGTCCAAAAACTTATTTTTACAATAGCCCCAAAACTATGTAAGGTATAAAATTAAAACTTTTACAGGAAAAATGCATATATTTTCAAAAAAAATACGTCAAATTATTATCATATATAGCGACCACAAATGTAAAAAAGTGAAAGTACCCCTTCTTAGGGGTCTTGTCTTTATACATGGAAATTTTTGTAGAGTTCTTCTTAAAAATGCATATATTTTCAAAAAAAATACACCTAATTAATTTACCATATTAGTCATAGATAACATGAACTTGTCATGCCTATAGATCTTCAGCACGCTAGTGTTCATCGTAAAGATTAGTTTTAAAATATCACGGGTTTTACAAGTGCCTTTGACGAAACCTTAAAATATCACGGGTCTTACAAGTGCGGGCTGAACCCTTATATCATGTTATATATCGGTGTACAATTTTAACGTGAATAAGGAAATGAGCAAGATATGGGAAAATGTAAGAAAGATGGGTGCTTTTGATCATCACAACTCACGGTACATTCCAAAAACTGGATTAATTTGTAATTCAATTTTAGGAAACAATATTTCTATATCCCAATACAAAAATACCCATGACGGACTTTAAAAACTAAAAATCTGAGTTTTCTATTTCAATTTTTTTACGCAAGTTAACCTTTTTGGAATGCTGTATTATCATGACAGATACGAATTAATTCCATTGAAAAAGTCGTGTTTGTTCTGAGTAGAATTGTTAAATATTGTTTTGTTTCTAAATAATGTATGCATATAGTTTAAAAGTAGTTTATTTGCTCGAAAAAGATCTTTTGAACAAAACAATAGTTTAAAGCGAAAGGTTTCATGGATTATTTAAATGTTCATATCTGATTGGTCAGAAGCATTAGCAGTTTGTTTATTCCTAGTATTTATAGCAAGTTACGGTCATCGTTCTTGACTTCCATATTTGGAAATCGTACAGACCTGTAAATCTATTTATAGTACAAGCGGTACAAGATATCTGTGTGATTATTTAATTCGGCATTAGATAAGAAATACATCAAAACATTAACATAAATAATTTCTCACTCTTGAGTGATACTCACCTGATATGTTTGTCTTCCATACGTCGTAATCACCTACAGGTTCGCGAAACTCTACAAAAAAAAATTCAAGAAGATCCTGAATGGTATTCCAATAGTCTCATTTTTACATGTATGTGTAAGTTAAACATAAGACAAATGTAAGATAAAATCTTGCTTGTCATTTTATCGTCAAACATGCAGCATGTTATGAACTCCTTTTAAGCCCACAAAAGTACTTGTTGCTAAAAAATCTTCTTCTCCATACCCACCAGGCAGACTTTCAACAAACTTACATACAAGGATCAGAATATGTTGAAGATCAAAATTTGCATGGGGAATAACCATGGGGCAAAGGGCGTGGTCTCAAGGTCACTTCAAAGTTGACCTAAATTTCCAATTAATAAAAACGTGTATATTTTGCTTACTATAAGGACTAGGATCATCAAATCTTGTAAGTGTTGATGCATCTTATGACTTCACATAATGTTAACTCAAAAGTATGTCACGGTGACCTACTTTATAAGGTTTGCGGGGATTTGTTTTCAAATCGATTTGAAGGCATATTTTGGACACTTTAAGGCCTATGATCACCAAACTTTGTAAGTTGATGCATCTTGGGTCCTCAAACAATGTCAACTTAATAGTAGGTCACCGTGACCTACTTTTTGAACTTTATAACTTATCCTTTTAAAAAAATATTAAATCCCATCATTTCAGACACTTATAGGTTTAGAGTCATCAAGTCTTGTACTTTGATGCATCTTGGGACCTTAAATCATATCCATGAAAAAGTAGGTCACTGTGACCTTCTTTTTTAATTTTGCCGACATTTGTTTTCAAATTGTTTAAAATGCATATTGTAATTACCTTCAGACCTGCGATCATCAATCTTGGTCAGTAGATGCATCTTGGGTCTTTGAAAAATGTCGACCAAAATGTAGGTCACGATGACCTACTTTCGACATTTTATGGCTATATTTAAATATCTTAGGTATTTATTGGCTTGGAATCATCAAGCTTTGTGAGTGGATGCATGTTTGGTTTTGGGAGAGTGGCGACCAAAAGTAGGTCACTTTGACCTGCTTTTGACATTTTATGGTTTTATTAAAGTATCTCCGGTACTTATTAGCTTAGAATCATCAAACTTTGTCAGTTGATGCATCTATGGTTTTCAAAGATTGTCGACCAAAAGTAGGTCGCAGTGACCTACTTTTAACATTTTACGGCTATATTTAAGTATCTCAAGCACTTACTGGCTAAGAATCATCAAACTTTGCCAGATGATGCATGTTGGGTTTTGGAGAATGCTCACCAAAAAGTAGGTCATGGTGATCTACTTTTGAATATCTCAGGTACGTATTTGCTTAGAATCATCAAACTTTGTCATTTTAGGCACTTTGGGTTTTCGAAAACGTCGATCAAAAATTGTGTCACTGTGACCTACTTTTGACATTTTATGGCTATATTTAATCATATCTGGTACTTATTGGCTCGGAATCATCAAACTTTGTCAGTTGAGACATCTTACTGTTTCATTGAATGTCCAACAAGAAGTAGGTCACGATGACCTATTTTTGAATATCTCAAGTACTTAATCGCTTAGAATCATCGAATTTTGTCGGTTAAGGCATCCTGGGTTTTTGGATAACGTCGACCAAAAGTAGGTCACCGTGACCTACTTTTGACATTTGATGGCTATATTTAATTATCTCTGGTACTAATTGGCTTAGAATCGTCAAATTTTGTCAGATTGATGCATCTTGGATTTTCAGAGAATGTTGACCAAAAAAGTAGGTCATGGTGACCTACTTTTGAATATCTCAGGTACTTATTTAATTAGAATCATCAGTCCTTGTTAATTCGCAGCACTGTTAATTAAGGCTAGAAAAAGGTGGCGGGGCCTAATTTATACGGGAAAAGTTTACTGTGACGTCACACAAAAATATGACTTTTATGCAATCGTCATATTACCCGAAAATGCAATAATTTGCAATTTTAACCTGTATTAGCATAATAAACAACAATAAAACTTACCAATGCATCAACAAAAGTCGCTAATGAAATCCCATACAGCTGGTTTTAAACAAATCACTGATCTCGATAAACTTGTCAATCATGACGTCATTTTGGTAAAAATGACGTATTTCATGAACTGTGGTAGGCAGATTTGGGAATTTTTTAACAATGGAAAATGGGTTTTATTATAAAACAGAATATTATTTACAGGTTTTTACAGGCTAAAAATACCAATGTATATCCTTTGTTTAGTGCGATTATTCTTTAACTATCGAGAGAATGTATTTAATTTCTTTTTATGTTCAGGTAAGGTATATTTTACATCGAGGTGCCTCATAAAATCGTTCTTTCCCAAGGGCATACACTAAAAAAAATCTTAACCATTTTTTGAATATAAAGAAAGGATATGTTCCTTTACTTGAAAATTGATGTTGCTTTCTTTAAATCGAAAGCATGAATTTATAAGTACACAAAATATTTCGTAAAAGTAAAACATATTTCGACATAGGCCTTGAAATTATAACTATTAAAACGCGAATTCTATTCGAAGCAGCAGCACTTTCCAGAAAGTACAAAGTATGCAGAAACAATCAATAGTTTTAATTTTTGATTTCAACTAGGGTATGCCCTTGCGATATTGAAATTTGTTATTGACTTACATTCCGTGTACCTACTATGCATTCATCACGTGAATGTCCATCGACGTGACCAAACTCCATATAGTACAGAGTAGGTTATAATATGCTATTTCCATAAGTATTTAAGTTCTGTAATAATAGAACAGCTAAATAAAAATAAATTCAGTTTTAAGAACGATTTCCGTTTTTGCATTGCTATTTTCCGTTGATTTCTCATTGTAGAGAAACACCGACATCTTAGGAACGAACGTAACCAAAAACGAGGATCAGTCATTGTAGTCTATGTATTCACGGTTGGATTATGAATTCTTCAGTTTTATTGGGATTTCGATAGATAAAATCCCCACAATATACCTCAAAGCCACGTCTTGTCGTAGTCACTACCGTGACGCTACAACATTTAAACGAGCAAAGGGGTTCGAGAAGGGAAATGATTGATTGTTTAACGCCGAGTCGGCAATATTACAGCCGTATTTCGGCGATTAAATTAAGTAAGTATGATCATTTTTGAAATTTTTGGCTTTTTATGGCGGCCCCAAGATGGGCCTACTCTTTTTCGAAAACCAGAGAAACAAACTTTTACGTGCAAAGGGGGTTGTTATCTTTGACACGGGGCACCAAAATTTTTGTCCAATCCGACGGACTCAAGGGAGAAAGGAAATGAAAGGAGAAGGGAAATCAGAAGGAAATTTAAATAATGGCATTCAGTGGCATGAAATAAAACAAATAATAGTATGTGCAGATCTAGTAGGGGTCGAAGGGGGGGGGGGGACTTTACGAAGGGCGGCCGGGACAATAACATATGAATAAGGAGTTATGGTCTAAAATTAAATTGCAAAAACACAAAAACTTTGATGAAGAAATTGTTGTTTAAAATACTATATGCTGCGAAAAATAAAATTTATATGGCTTTTATACACAGGTATTACAGCCATATCATAAATCCAGGGGGTGCCCGTTCGTAATTTGTCGGTTGATATTTAAAGCTACCACCCTACATAAATGCATTTCTTCAGCCTGTTTTATAATCCACACATATAAGCCCCCCCCCCATGAAGTCGATAAATAAACAATGTCACATCATAGAAAACGTAGCTACTGTATACTTGTGTCCCCTCAAATTTTTTTTTCATTTTGGCTTCCCAAGGAATTGTCTGGCAGTAACTCTAAACTTTTGGCTGTGCCCCCCCCCCCCCTACTTAGCTTGCTTCAGGCATGTTACATATATGTAAAATAAAAGCATCCCAATATAATTTATTTAAGATCACAATTTAATACATCATCTAAGAAGATACTGTCTACCATGAATGCTCCTTTATTTCTTTGAAGTGATATTTTATTAACTTTAAAGAAGAATTTCTCTCTCTCTCTCTCTCTCTCTCTCAATACAAGACACTTTATAAAGCGCACTACCTATTCACTTGATTGCACGGATTTCTTTTTTTTTCAAGCTGTAAAAAGTAACCTTTCCCCATATGAACAAGGCGTATAATACGAGTAGTTTGTATGCGTTAAATCAATGACGCATGACAAACGTGTTTCCTAATCCATCTAAAGTATTATGGTGTATTTTCTTCTAATTGTTCGCTTTTTTAAAACATTGTAAGTGATTACAAAAAAATTGACATGAGCAATATTCAAATACAAAGTTGTAAAATACTATCCGTTCTATTTTACACATATTATTTCTTCCAATTTAAACTCTATATGGGTACAATCACTGGTCCCGAGAAAACTATCGAGATACGGGAAGTTAGGGAGAGTTACGTTCGTTCGTAAGATGTCGGTGTTTCTCTAGTAAGCCTTAACAGTGCTGCGTTAATGTATCTTGAGTCCTCAGAAAATTTCAATCTAAAGGTAGGTTACTGTGACCTACTTATTTTATAATTATATTATAATATCTTCAGTCTTAACTGGCTAAATATAATGAAACTTTGTAAGTTGATGCATTTTTGGTCTTATGATACTAATAAAGTTTGAGGCTTCTAATACATGTAGAAGTGATAGATTGTTACAATTTATCAGAAGAGCAATTCAAGGCCATTGGGTCTCTTTTACTAATTTCTTAAAAAATACTACATTGACAACAATGAATGACCCCTGTAAGAAAAAATAACAAGTTCTGGTATGAGTGTGTTATATTTTGTGAAAAAATCAGAGAATATTGGCCACTTAATTGGGAGTTTAAATAAATAAATAGTAGAGGACTAATAATTGGACACACATAGAAGGAGTCTCAGTTCTTTGTGTACTATAAAGGTCAAGGTCATATCAGGAGGTCAAAGGTCAAATATTGTGACGTCATCTACTGAATATTTAAATTTTTTTGCCATTTAAATTTTTTAATCGTCAAAATATCAGAAACTACCGGTTCAATTTTTTTATTTTTACACATTTCATTTTGAGACCCATTTTAGTCATTCTGATAATTTTTTGCAAAAATTGATTTATATATTTTTCTTTAGAAAATTTCAAGTGTAGGATATTTACATGAGAATGTTCAATTCCGACGCTATGTATGTTCTATTTTTACTCAATTTATGCATTTAAAAAGCATCTTTACAGTCCCGCAATAACAACTGACCTACGATCCAGGCCGAATGAAATTCACAATTCTAGAAGATCCAGATTTTCATATTATGACTTTGTACTTACAAAAGTTCTATTGCATTGACGAATATGGGTTAAAACCAGACGAAACGGTGTAGTAAAAGCATCTTACTTAATTTTTGCAATGCAGTACTGAAAATAAAAGACTAGTCAGGATAGTGGTCCATCCTAAACCTATAATAGCCTATAATAGAATCAATTAGATTAAGTGAAGAAGAAAACTACAGAGGAATAAGTTTAAGTTTCATTGTGGAGAGATCAACGAGATGATATTTGAAAAAAAATAAAAGGAGCTTTGGTCGGACAAAACAGGAAGCAAATCAGCTCTTCAAAGAATCATAACAGGTGTGAAAGAGAAACAAGCTCCAGTCCTTATCACCGACATTGAATTTTGAAATATGTTGTTTACCGATTTTTAATCCTCAATTAAAAATCAGTAAACGGCAAATGTATTCGACTAGGCATGCGTGAATGTTCAAGCTATACACCTAGATAGATTTAAAATTTTATATCTATTAAATTAATGAAGTTGTCAACGTTTAAAACGGTGAGGTTGATTTGAAAAGAAAGTGATATCGAGTTTTTGAAGAACATTGATTGAATCGTATTGTACAAATGGACCAATGAAAAAAAACATCTTCGGTAGTATATATAACAAGAGCCGCAGGGGAAACATCGTTCACCTGAGCAACTAGCTAGGTAAAATCAAAAATCAGTTAAGTATTGAAAAGTTTGAAAATATAGGTGGGTTCGGAGGAGTATATGATTATCAATCGTGGCTTCGCTGCTCTTGAAAAGAAGTTTAAGGATGGTTTCATATTACTAAGGCTTTGCTGTTCTTGAGACGAACATTTTTAAAGATTGTTTCACTGATTGCTATGTTAAACCTTGATATAACATTTTGGCCCGACCCTACCCCCAGGGTCTTGATATGAACAAACTTGAATCTACACTATCTGTGAATGCTTTCATTTAACTATTGCCAATCATGGCTTTGCTGCTCTTGAAAAAAATTGAAAGATTGACAATGCATGTATATATATCGTTGTTGGAGACCAGGTCTTCCAGGTGTGCGCATGTTTAAAACATTATTAAAAGAAAAAATGTAACAATTGTGACAGTCTATTTACAAGTGAATTAAAAAAAAATATTATTTGGCTGGTGACCTATCCACGGAGGCGAGCCCTGAAGTAGTCAAGGCTCGGTGCCATCACGATAGAGGTGGGAACGGCATTCCACTCCTGCATGGTACGTGGGTAGAATGACTCCTTCCTCACTGACGTTCGACATAATGGTAGCTGAAATGACAGTATATTGTTATTTCTAGATGTTCTGTCTTGAGTTCTTAGTTTCTGGCTTGTGTCACTCTGGACTTCGGTGTTGACAAGTTTATACATGGCTCTGAGACAGGCTATCCTTCGTCTCTCTTCTAATGATGGCCATTCCAGCTGGTTTAGCATCTCGGTTACAGACGAGGTGTTGTGGTACAGTACCCACATCGTTTTTTTTTTACTGGATACACGATACGATAGGATACACGCACGATACGATAGGATACACGCACGAAACGATAGGATACACACACGATAGGACAGGATACACGCACGATAGGATAAACGCAAAACACGATAAACGCAAAACACGATACACGCAAAACACGATAAACGCAAAACACGATAGACCTGATAAACGATCATCACGATAGGATAAACGCAAAACCTGATAGGATTATTTCAAAATGCGGAACGTTTTCTGACAATACGAAAAGATTATTTTGTGTATATAATTACTGCAATATTTTTATTTAACATTTGCAAGGCTTCAAATCTATATAATAAAGTACATTTAATTAATATAATAAATGATAACTTGAGATCACTGTGGTAATTTTACAAAAATTGTTTGTTTATTTATATATTAAAAAGAATGACAATGATTGAATGGATTATTATGAAATGGAGACTGTGATTTTTTATTTCAATTTCTACTCCAAGGTATAAATGTACGGTTATTTGTGTAAATGTCGAAATTCTCATCTTAAGGTTGAACTATGAATCGTTTTGTTATGGTCATTTTACCATACATCTGATTGTTGCACAAAATTCCCTTACATAATTATGTACCGTTTCTCAGGGGTACTATTATAAATTTATGAAGCTCGATAAATAGATTTATATATTTATGAAAAAATATACATTTGAATTTTCTATCTTATAAGTTTATCTACAAGTACTAAGTTATTTCACGGAAGAAATTTACGCAATAAATTAAATATTTGTTTTTAATGTTTAAAGCTTACAACCTGCGATGTATCCAAAAATCGCAATTAAATATTAAAATTTAGAAAGAAAAAAAATCAATTAGAAGACCGGCCGAAAGAAAGGTTCAAAGAAAACGACTTTAACAAAATTAATAGATTTCACATGATAGATCTATCAAAATCGCAATAGTTCACGATAATTAATTTCCTGAATAGAAATCTTAGTAATTGTTAATATAATGGTTCTCTGCATTAATACATGTAAACTTTGTCAAGAGAATATGAATCTGCTACAACTGCACATGTACAGTGTACATGTACGTTCACTTATGTACATGTAAACATTAATATATCACATACGTAAAACCTCGTATTAACTATATAACGAACATAGAATGATTACATGTTTTGTCTGCATCTTTTTATTTAGTGTACGGCAATCAATATTGGTATACGTATGTTTAGTATAAGTGAGATTTGTGGTGTCATTGTCCCCAGACACAAAAGAATGTACGGGAATCCCCCCTCCCATCAAGACCCTTTGTTTAACTTGTTAAAAAATAGAAATGGATTATTAATCAAAGACGGGTCCAGGATCTCCCCCCCCCCCCTTCGGTTTAGATTTTTCGTATGTAAAACGTTTATGTCTATTATCCTAAAATCAAGGTAAAACATTTCTTGTTTATAAAAAAAATCACACCTTCCGGCAGCTTCGCCCCCAAACCCCAACAATGACCTTGCCTTAGACCCACTAGGGGCTTCGGTGCAGCTCTAGACCACCTGCCTTCTATTGCACCCCTTACAAAAATCTTGGATTCGCCACAGTTAATTAATGTAGATGGACCACCTCCGATCAATCAATTTTCTGATTCACTCTATAAGCATTCCTTTATATATCAATCTACGCTTGAAAATAAAAATATTATACTGATTTGGCCATAATAAAAAAAGATTCCCAGATTCTCATCTTAATTTTTGAAGAAAAAAAATCTAAGCGAGGGGCCGGCTAATGTTTTATATTTTTTAAATTTTGCTGATTTCTTATTAACCTGGTCAATCGGTGTAGATTTATCTAGAAAATCCGAATAAAAGTCAAAGTAGAGGTCAATTTATCTCTTACTCCACATTATTACCAATCTTTCACAATCAATGACCCAGTTGTAAAATTCATGCCGATATTCGCAGGATTTAAAACAAGATTTGAATGGTAGTTGAATACTGATCCCGATCATAATTAAGAAAAATGGAAATAAAAAATCAGGGCGTGAGTAAAAAAATCTGGCTGGGCAGAGATGAAAATCTTAGATATATTTTTATAAAGGCCTTATGAACCATTACGTGTACAATGAACAGCTATCGTATATATAATAGTACTATCTGTTTCATCATAATGGATTATTTTTAAGGAATTATTTTTATGTAAGTAAAAATACAAGTATGAAAAATATGTATTGTACGTCAAAATATTTTAACACAAACTTTTCATTTTTTAAAAATTACTTTCTTCCTGTTTAAATATTCATGCCAAACACGACGGCACATTTTTTTTAGCTCATAACGAAAAGGATTAGGAAAAACCAAAAATATTTTAACCACTACAAATTCATTATCTGTGTTTTATTAATAAAAAAAATTCTTTATAAAGGTTTTTTAATCAAATTTATGTTTATTTTGAATTACCAGAGAGACAATATTTCTCTAACTTACAAAAAAGCTGATACTTCCTAAATGTGTACTTACGAGTCTTGTCTGATATGGAGTCTAAAATACGTCTTTTTTCCTGTATGGCTTCATATACAACCATATTTATTTACAATTTATCATTAGATCGGTTGTGACAATCAGTGCATGATTAAGAAATAATTTTACGAAAATATTTATTTCAAATATTGCATGTAAAACAAAAGCAAAAGTAACAGTTCAAGACTTTTCAATCCAGGAACCGATACCAATATAAAAATGATTCAGTGATTAAGCGTCATTTAGAACGTCATTTTTAACGTCATTTTTAGCGTCTTTTCAATATTTTCTGAAACTTTGATTGCCTGTATCTCAGTCATTAGTTGGAATATTTGAATGGAACTTGATATTTGTTATTTAACACTATGTACTATCATAATCCATTGAAAATTCAATTTTGATAATTTTAACCTTAAGGGCCCTTTTTGCATGGGACGGCTCAAATAGTTTTTTCTCGCCAATACCAAACACAGAAATTAATTAACAAATATTAAAAGACTGAAATGCGACTTTTCCGACTAAATAATTATAAATAATTGCTATTAGATTTTGTGTGTACAGTTATTAATAATAACAAAAAAGTTTAAGTCGGCAAATGAATTATTAAACCCTGAAAATTATTTAAGACTTACCTGGTACGTAATCTCATATGAGGATTATTCGAAGGGTGGGATGTTGAAAGTCCGTTACCAATTTAAAATTAGATAATGATCTTAACAAATAACCAAAAATAATATTGAATTCATAAATAAAGCTATATACGTATGGAATGAAATAGATTTATACTATAAATTGATTCCGTTTATTTACTTGTATTGCATGGTCACGGCGGAATAAGACGACTTCTTTTGTTTTATTATTATAGAAAGATACCGAAAAAAAAATAATGCAACCTAATTTTCATAGTTTAGAATGTAAGAACTATTTCATCCGTTTCTACGATTAATGAAATTGTTTCCTAGAATTAATTTTGTCCGTATTACGCAGAAAAACCGATGATCCGAAAGTTCATGTACCATAAGTGCAGTACGTTTTTAAATTAATTAAGACTTATTTATTTACATTAACATAATGGAAACATTGTACAAAATGAAATAAATCAGCGGACTGAGTTAAGGGACTTCATTTCTTTAAATTGATTTATTTGAATTTTGATTGAAAATTGAAGCAATGAAATGACTTTTTAATCCATAAATTGTACAATTATTTAATATATTTTGAATTAAATCCTTGATAAGTTTGTTCACACAAGTTAGGAACAAAATCCCAAATTAAGTAGATGCGTTTCATTAGAGCCAGGCAGTATTCAAAGTTACTAATTGACCCCAGGTGAGAAATCAGTACAGGTATGTTGACGGTGATCACACACACAGGCCGAGGTGTCAGTTAGGAGGGAAGGGGAGGGGGTGTTGACCGCACAGGAAGGCAGTGTGCTGATTAGAGAGGTACACATACATGTACGTGTCAGTTTTCTGTTAAGGAAAGGTCTTCGATTTGACACCCCGATGGATTATATTTTCAGTTTTTATTTCCACGACGAAAAGGTAAGCTGTTAAAAAACATCCTGTTTTTCCTGTATATATTATTTTTAGGTTATCTAATGCCAGATAAAATTAATGAAAACTTCTATTTCATATAGGAGTGATAAATTAGGTAGAATATTTTCATGCATTATGTTTTATAATTTTGATTTTTTTTATTAATTCGGAATATATCAAGGAATTTACAATTAGCTACTTGAATAGTGATATAAAATAAATTTAAAAATTGAACATATACGGCCAAATTCGGTGTTAAAATCATCTGGATTAATGTCTTATGTTTTATTTCTTTTGTAACATTAAGACTTTAAATAATTAAGCATACATACATATCAGAGGCGTAAACATATTACGAATATTAAACAAGGAAAAAAAGAATGTCAACGCCCTGCTTATTATTTATTTATTTACTTTTTGGGTACGCATACACTATAGCTTACCAAAAATCTTTCTCCGGTAAGTGATTCATTTAAGAAAATCATATTGATAATATCTAATTTTGACAAAATAAATCATACAATTCGAAATTTTTTTTTTTAAATACATATGTAATAGACCAGGTATTATTATAATTTTATTTCCCAAAAATAGAACTACTGTTAAAATTTTGACAGTCACCCTCTGATTTACTATGATATAATTATTTTATTTATTTATTTAATTAATAATTATTTATTTATTTACCCATAATTTACGCTATTTATTTATTCCTTTCCTTCTACGCTTTAATCTTTTTTTAATGATGATAAAGAAAGGGATAAAACTTTCTTTTCTCTTTTTTGGTGGAAGTAATCTTATTTTTGTTAACAAAACGAAAAAGAAACCCGGAACAACTCAGTAGTTTCTTTCTATAGTAAAGATAAAAAGCGAGGGTTTCCGAATATACACGATAAACGCAAAACACGATACACGATAGAACCTGATAAACGATCTACACGATAAACGCAAAACACGATAAACGGAAAACACGATACGATATGATACGATAGGATACACGCATGATACGATAGGATACACGCACGATAGGACACGATAGAATTGTAAAGAATAACGATGGGGTACTGTATATAATGTGGACATACCGAGCTGCTCTGCGCTGAATCATTTCGATATTGTTGATATCTGACTTTAAATAAGGATTCCAGGCGGCACTGGCATACTCCACACTGGGTCTTACTAGGGATTTGTGTGCTTTCTCCTTAAGTTTGATGTTATTGTTTCTTATATTGATGTTTCTTTTGAGGAATCCAATGGTTCTGTTCGCTTTACTGTGATGTTGTTTATGTGTTCAGTCCACCTCAGATCTGACGAGATGGTAACGCCTAGATATTTTACACAGGGTATATGCTCCAGTTGGTGTCCATGTAAGGTATAGTTCTTCTTGATGACACAACGATTCCTGGTGATGTTGCACGTTACATTTTGTTCGGGTTGAACT
>NW_026918944.1:0-14614 GCF_032062105.1 Saccostrea cuccullata | reverse complement strand
TGGATCCTGATGTTTTGCGCAAAATAAAATTCCAAAATTCATTAATTTTATGTTTTAAAGGTATTGAACAATATCTAAAAAGAGGTTTTGATGTATTATATAACATGAAAGTATTAAATTATGCCTAGCGACACTAGCTTTTGAGAGGGGGGGTTAAAACAGTTTTGTGTTATTTCTATTGTTATTCATATGCATACCAGTTTTCGACGACTTTGTTACATCGAGCCGCAAATTGGCCATTTTTCTTATTGCAAGAATTTTTTTTTAACTTAAACTAATACATATCCAAAGAACAATGTTCCAAATTGCGGCTCATATCTAATTTTTTAAAAAAAATGTCCCCAAAGTGGGGTCGAGATGCTACTAAATTAACCGGTCACCGAGCATCAACATTGATACTATAATCACCTTTCTCACATGACCTTCTGCTGTTCGATACGCTAAAGCTATCATTGAAAATTTCATTGTATTTAATCTCCGTTGTGACAGTATTATGTACATCCAACTTCAAATATGGGAGATTTCTGCGCAAATTTTAATTGAGTTTGAAGATAATATGTCTCTTAAACTTTATGCTTTTCATTCGGGTTTTTTTTAGAGAATTCTGGTATTGACAGTGTATTATTAAGTACATGTATAGGCTTCATTAGAATCATTTAATAATTGTGCACCATAAAATCAACACAATCTCTCTCTTCTCCATTCCAATTCGCAATGCAAAAAAATCATATGTGCTAATGTTTACATTCCACAAATATGCGGTTTAAATGTCTCCGCCTATTCGGACACCATAAATTTGAAAGTGGGCCCTTCAAGTTTTCGGGAAATTTTAAAGGGTTTTACATGTTCTTTTCAATTACATTCTCTGTAATAATAGAAATATGTATGATAGAACTTCTAGAAATAAATATCAAAAGCATATTCTTCACATTAATATAGATTAATTTTGCGATATATTGTAATGTAAAGCTTAAAATAGGGAGCCAAAAGGTTCCAAATGATGTACTTAAGTGCACTCATTCTCTAAAATTTCCATGATTTATACAGAAAAATGTACATTTTACGTCGATAGTTAGTAAAAGTCCCCAGCGCAGATCTGATCAGACTCAATATTTTGATATTATGTGTAGAATGATAATATTAATGAAATTTGTAAATATTGTTCCTGAGCAAAGTTGCGCTCTATAAATTTTAAATCTAAAATTTTTGAAATTTTGTTTTTGTCTTCTTTCAAAAATAATAGTTTGGACTCAAAAAAACAAAAATGGTCAATAAACTACCTTGAAACTATAATATATTCTGTTAGTTTATATTTCTCATATACAATTTATAAAATTCAGCACATTTCAAGAATTTTTCAAAATTTGACTTTTGTGGGGGCAAAGATATAAATTTCCCCATATATTTTTTTTATTTTCACTGCCTTTAAAACATTAAAAAAGTTAAAGCTTTTTGTTATCATTTTGAAACGCCTTTTTAAAAACTTTTGGGGTTTAAAAAGAAAAAAAAAAGAAATCGAAATTACCTTTCATGTCTTTTTAATTTATCTATCCTTCAAAATTTTGAATTGACCACACATTTTTGATGGATAATAAAAATATCCTTGATTTTTTTTAGTTGAAAAGAAAACTTTTAAATCTTGCCACAAGCTCAAGAAAAATGAATCCTACCTTTTCCATCATTAGAAGATCTGTCTTCAAAATATTTTGGACATTCTGAAATTCACATTTATAGATGTTAAATTAAATATTAGCATTAAATTTTCCTTAAGATTCTTTGCAAATAGGAAGACTGTTCAATTTCTCATGAACTTCCATGGGTGAGCATGAATAACTCCAATGTTACGTCATAATTCAAAACTTGACGTTAAAACTAAAGTGCAAACTTTTTTGCTTCAAAATGACAATTGAATGGCGTAAATTTGTCAACTTAAGAAAAAATGTAAATACATATAAGTAAATAGTGTAAATATAAAAAATTTAAATTTTTTTTTAGATTCTCTTTAAATTAACTACAACGCTTCACCTATTTATTTATCATGAAGCGAGTTAAAAATTGACGTATCACAAGTCATTATAAGGTCAATTTTTATAAGATTAATTGGCTTTAAAATCTAAAATATAGAAAAAATTGACAAAATTTTAACAAACCAAAATGTTAAATTAATAACTAGAATATTTTTAATTTCTCTAATGAAGACATTTGTAAGCCTTGATTCTAAATGACATAAAGAAAAATAAAATTAATTAAAATGAATAAATAAGTGCCGAACATAGGTGAAAAGTTGGGCCGCCCCAACAAGTGTGGCTTCCATTTAGTGAAGCATTTGGAGGGGTTCTAAACGATAAACAAACAAGACGGAGTAAAAATTTGGGTATTATTAAGGGAAATACCATAAGAGTTAATCTAACCCATATCAGCAGTCATGAGAATGAGTGCATTAGTTTCAAAGAAATCCTAATTAAAAAAATGTCACCAAAATTTTTATTTTTCAATGTTTAGTGATGCCATAAGCAAATCATTTAGTAACTTCGAAAATTTATTTTACAAAGTTATAATTTTCAAGCGAAAGTCTTAGGCATCACGCGAGAACTGTCATGGCTTCTGATAGAACATTGGTAAACTTTAAGCAGTTTTATTTTAACTGTTTGTTTAAGGGACTATGATAATGCCAGTAAATAAAAATTTCCCTTTTTGAAGTAAGTTGATTGTAAAAATAATATATTTTGTCTGCAGTCATCCGTATTTAAAAAGATATATTTGCACCATTACATAGATGCTGTGGAATTGCAGCTCTCCCCAGAAAATATTAGGTAGAAAAAAATCGGAGAGGGCTACATTATCGCAGGTAATACTTTTAAATTAGCAAAACCTGGAAAACGTCATGGAAACGCTAAAACTAGAATTGAATGGCCGGACAATGTAAACAATGCAAAATGAATGTGATAGAGGATCCAAGTTATACAAAATATTATCACAGTAAGGACTTCAAAATTAGCTAACAGTAAAAATCGCCAGTCTTGTAATTACTTGTTGACATTAGAATGCTTTTCAAAGAAACCGATCTCAGGAAACGACTCTGTGCGAAAATCAGGGTCATAGGACCTTGGGCCTGTACAAGGAAAACCTAGGAAACGGCCTGTAACATCGTTGTGTTTAGAAAGTTTACAGACAACACTTTATTTTATGAAAGTAACATTTTTTCATGCATATTGTTTTGATATGAATAAAATGCGAAAAATACTCTATTTTTAATTTGAAATAATTTGAAATAAAATTTTAATTGCCACGTCCGTGTCATTGCAACATTACGGTAAAGTTGACGAATGTTTATTATATACGGGAATGATATCGTGTTTCCCTGCTTGACTAACCAAAGAGTCAAATAAAAAATATCACATTTATATATTTTTACAGGTCCCTGATTTTAATGACAAGTGCAAGCGCAAAATTGTATTTGCGCCATGCTTCCCCCTTGGTTTGCGCTAAAAAAAAATATGCGCCAAATTTTCTGTCTTTCAGTTTCACCATTTCGTAAATGGAAAAAAACCCCGGGTTTTGCTAAACCAGCAATGATTGGGTCAAGTCTTAGTTTTGAGAGGAATTTTGTATACAGGTGGGAATTACTTACTGCAAACCAAGGTGTGTTGTGAATTAAATGGATAGAAGACAACAGAAGCGATTAAGAATCGCAGTTTTGAAATTACGTGATGCCGTAATGTGGAAGACGCACATACAGTATGAATAACTAAACAGAACAATTATTACTGGCCTCTTTTAAGGAGATATATGTTCAGGATTATATTTCTTCGAGTGATATTGTGAAGAACGTAATACATTATACAAGATGAAAAGGAGCTTTATGAAAACTTATGTGAGTGGTGTTGAATTGAAAGAATGGTGTAGATATAGCTGGCCCATTTCCGAAATCAGCAAAAGGATTTGTATATATTCCAGTGCTTTTGGATTATTTACTAAAGGGATTTACCCCTTAGGAACATTGAAGCCGAAACAGTAGCCAAAACAATTTTTGGGATGGATTAAACCTACGGACGCCTGCAAGAAATAGACTCAGACCAAGGTGTCCAATTTTTAGTAGATTTCGTGTAAATACCTAAAAAACACGTCACGTCTTATCATCCGCAATCTGATGGAATGATTGAAAGACTAAACAGGACAATCAAAGATATGCAACTAAGTATATTTCTGTGAATCAAATGGACTGGGATAAATTCATAGATGGTATTGCGTTTGCGTAAAACAGCACTGTACATGAATCGACAGGAAAAATACCGTACAGAATGGAATTCGGCGAGGGAATGACTCTTCCAGTAAATCTATTAACTGTAAATTTGAAGAACGAATGTTCGGAATACAGCGTACTTTAGAGAAAAGTCTGTGCGAAATGTATGACATTTTGAGATCCGCAACTCAACGTTCTGAGAGACAAAAACGTGTTTATGATCGGAATGTGCGTTCTATTAATTATGAAGTTGGAGAGTTAGAGTTAGATTGTCGGAGCCAGCCTAACGTTGCCTTTGGATGTAAAACTAAATTACCCAAAAATGGACGGGACCATGGATTGTTGTTGAAAACTCAGTGATGCTTTATTCCAAATAAAACATTCAGAGAAATGGAAACCAGTAGCCGTCCAGTACACGCGTGACCAGCCGCAGAAGTACCCACTACGCATCGCCGCACTCGAGTCAGCAGATGGAAACAAACGTTTTGAAGATGCTACCAGTACGTCCACCCGTCTCAGACGCCAGACTTGAAACACCAGCCGCCAGCCAATCAGATTTCGAATTTATAATTAGTATGCCTTGTGAAAAATATGAGGAAAATTTCAAGAACCAGCAATTTAAATTTAAACGTTAAAGAGCAACATGCTTCTGATCTCGAGTGTCTGAAATGTAACTTTTTCCAGCGGACATAAACCAGGATATTTTACTTACGCCTACACTACAGACTCGTGCACAAATTACGTGGAGCCAAATTAAGTGAAGCCATGGGTTACCAGCGCTATCCATTGAAAAGACAGAACTACGGCAGGGAAGAGGTACAAAACCAGTGTATTTGATTTAAGTGAACTATATGAAAACATTTCTTTGGATAAAGAATTCATATGTCATTATGTTTTAGAACATCCCATCAAAAAAAAAAAACACATCATCACGGAAGCATAGAAACAGGCAATATACATTTTCATTACCTGCTTCCTGTATCATGTGATATGTCTTGTGTTAATTTTCACGAGTTGGACAGACATTTTCACATGAATGGTTATATCATAAAAGCTGGTCCCTCAAGTGTCTCAAACAAAACTCTAGCTATTTAAAACATTTCATTTTTAAGATCTATAAAACATTTTATTTTATTTACAAAATAAGCTACATTAAATTTCCTCACTTGAGTCGATGGTGGATGCTTACTCCTCCATGACACCTTATCCCACCCCTGATATTTGCTTTACTGCCGATCTGAGTAATGAGTTTTTATTACAGTTTGTTATCTTCGTATTTTATTGAGCTATTGATTTACCTACTTATTGTTACTTAATAATAAACATATCTTGAATTCATTTAGCTTTTAAAAAAATGATTGGCGTATAAAACAAGTCATAAAACATCCCTACATATTTCAAATTTTTATTATATTATTGTTTCATTGTTTATTACACTGCATATTGTAGGGAAACTACTTAACATGTATCATTGAAGACAATATTCTATTCTCAGGGCTTCCGTAATGTGTTATCTTTGGATAATGTTATATAAGACTTTTCTATTTTGGAAAAACGAATACATTCGGTCATCATTTTTTTTATAATCTATAATTTTTTATAATTTTGTTATTTCTTTCCTTTTATTTTTTAAATCATGTGTAATTTTAGACCTTATTATACAATACCTGTTTCCAGTATTTTGTGATGTCTTTAGTGTTAACAAGATGGATTTTCTCTTCTTTACAGGAAGGACACTGGAAAGTTGCTCTAGAAAACTCTGATTCACTTAGGACAGCACTCTCTCTGACGTCACAAAATCCAGCAGGTTTACATTTGAACGCAACGTTGAATTCAGAGTTTTCCTGGAATGTTTTAGAAAGATCGTGTAACAGACTCTCGATTTTTTCTCTTATTTGGTGACATTTGGAGACATCAACTTCACCCTCTACAACAAACACCTGCAGCTGAATTTCTGTCTGCGTCATTCCAATCAGAATGTTATGGTGGCGGTCCTGATACATGAATTTAGCCGCAGTCTGGTATATGCATCCTCGGTCTTCAAAGGAAAACATCTTTGAAGTATTTTGCATGCAAGTTGCTACAAGTCGATGGAAAATTCCAGCAGGAAGAACATCAAACGTGTAGCACAGGATGGATGAGGCGGGGTGTGATGAAAACGCATTAACAGGGAATGCTCTTTTGTTCATACAGGGAACGTACCATTTTTCGTCATCCATTTTAGCCAATAGCCCTAGCTTCTCCATGTACAGCATGATACCATCTTTGTGTTCAAGGTATTCATTATTGTTATTTCCCCAAAACTTAGTCAGCAAAGTGTCACTCAATTCTCCAGTGTCATCGAATTGGTCCCACTCAGATGTAAACTCACGTAAATCTTTCTTTGCATGGTTTTTGTCGGTAATTTACTTTTTAAATGCATCTGCAAACCACTGAACATCTAGAATAATCATTTCTCTCAGAAATTCTTGATTGAAATACAAAATTTCTCTGATATCATGGAAAAACTGCAGCATGGTATTGATATCATCTTCTGTCTCTAACTTAATGTCCTGTGGTAATGCTTCATTGAAACCTAAAAGTATTCTTTTATTAATTATTTTGAGGTATTTCTTCTCCTGAAAGAAGTTTTCAAACATAGCCCAGGAATGCGGAAGCATTTTACCCCAGTGATCAAGTTTCCGAACAACATCAACAATCGACTCCTTGATTTTTTCAATGCCTTCATTCTCGTGGAATCCTATGGCAAATTCTCTCTTGCTGTCAAGATGTTTCTGCAAAGACTTAGTTTTTGTTTCCAAAGTCTTCCATATCTCAAAGAAAAATTCCACTTTTTCCTAGTAAGAAAGTTTTTTTTTTTGAAAGTAGATAAAGAAGTCATACCATTTACAAGAAAAAGGACATAAGATCCTTCCTTCATACACATGTTCAACTATAAAGATAATATAGTGAAAGAAAGTAGATAAAACTAAATGTTATATGGGGAAGCTTAAGAAGCGGCAACCATTCTCATTTTCTTATTGTTTTGAATCCAATGATTTTTTTTACAGAAAAATGTGTCAATGCAATGTTTACTTTTCTAGCAAAAATGCTGAAGATCATATCACTCTATCGGTAATCTTTGGCTTTAAAACTCATGAAAAATTTTTAACTTCCATGTTTTATTTTGTTAGAAAAATAGGAGAGGACATGAAATAAAGTTTTTCTTTCAATTACCTTGATCTTGTATCTGGGACTTGTTTTAATGTCTTCAATTTATTAATAAATTCTTTACTGATTTTTGTGTGAAGGGTTAACATCTAACCTCTTTCTGATAAAATGTAATTGCCATAAAATAGTTTTCCTCTTGTCAATTGAATTTTCTAAAATGTCAAAGACCTAGATGATATCTACTTAAAATTTGAACCCATGGGGCATATAACAAAATTTAATAAACATTGTTTGAAGTCTGAACTTCCATGTCTTTCCATTACAAGGTCGTGTCAACATTTTTCTCTGTCAGTGACCTTGAACTTTACAAGGTCAAAATCAAGTCAACCTTTCTGATCACAAGCAATCTTTGCATAAAATATAATTTTTCTCCTTACGAAAGCGCAATGTCCCAATTTTACAGAGGCCTTAAACTTGTATGACACTTGGTCAATGTACATGAGAAATTCTCAAAATATAACCAATCTCTGGTTCAAACATGTGTTTCTCCCTCAGACAGAAGGACAAACTCATATCCCCATAGTAACCAAACTTTATTTTTCCACTTTATTAGTACCCCTAACCCTGAGAACAATTTTTTTAAATACAAGAACTCTTAATCTGTTAAGTTCACATTCAAGTTTTTTGTAATTTTTCATCAAAATGTTCTTGATATACCTGATCTGTCTTTTGTTCAGCATGAGTACCAACCAGTAAAATGGGAGCCTTTTCGCTGCTGTACTGATGAATAGATTTTGTCCAAAATGTAAGGTAGTCTGAGAAAGATAAACATTCATGTTAGTGCTAGACCATTTCTACATCACACGTTTATTCCTTGTGATTAACATATTCTTTGGTATGATATTTTTGACTTTAAAACGTTGACTTTTGAGTCTTACTCACTTTGATAGTTAAGTTAAGCCATAAGTTTGAATAGTTGGAGCTAGAGCTTTCATATCATTCGTGTATTTTTTGTTACGAGACCTTTCATTGAAAACCAATAATTTGACTCTTTGACCTTAAAGTTTTGCCCACTTTTCAAAAGATTAACCATTGGTAATAGCGTTTGGATGCTTGGTGCTCGGGCTCTTATCTTTCACAGATAATTTTCTTGTAACAAGATCTTCATTTGTGTATCAATAATTCTTACCTTTTGACCCATAAATTCACCTACTTTGAAAAATACCTTAGCTGTTCCCTTTGAATGGGTTTTCTTCGGTAATTCATATTTCACATGTCTATTTCTTGTAACAAGTCCCCATTCTATATTGAACGCTCACATCCGGAAAGTTTCTGGCATATTCGTCATTTACGTAATACAAAGTCAGTGTCCAATAAAACGCAAAGATATTGAACGTTAAAATTCTCAATAGATTTTTGTAGTTTTTTTCCATATAAAATATTTATTAGCTATATGATAAACTATATTTGCCATGAGCTGCCAAAAGGGCATCAGTGTTTCACAAACAAGTCTTCTTTTAAAAATGTTTTGGATTTTCCGCTTTCAATGTATTTTTTTTTACAAATACAAACCTCTGTGTGTATATCCTCTGTAAATGGATCGTTCCTGGCTACACACTTCCTCTCCTACCATTTCATCAAAGTTTTTCTCCATATTGAGCACCAGAATGAAGAATGCTCGTGGACTCAGAAAAATCTGGTGTGAGGAATAATATGAACACTGTCCCGCAAAATCAACCATGCCGATTTTTTTCTCTGGTTCATCGGTAGCACTTTTTGAAACCTTTAAAATGCCTAAACTTTCTGAACTCTCCATAACACTTGGACTTTCCGTTACTTTTTCCTCTGTCTTTTCAAACAAAGGAGCCGCGGCTTCTTCTCCTTTGAGTGACTCGGTTACTGTGTCCATGCTGTAACGTGCAGGTGACATCTTCTCATCATCAGCCTCGCTACCAGTGTCTTTAGAATCCCCTGGGTCATCAATCGCCAGTGTTTTCATCGCATCAGATAATTCTACAGGAGGGTCAGGAACACTGTGATGTTGACTTTTTTCATCAAGTCTAACCTTAAAGCGTTGTTTTTGGTTTGAAGAATTTACTGTGAAAGGATAACAATAAATGATTAAAATATACGTTTTTATTTGAAGAAAGGTTTGATAAATGTCATACTTTAACTAGTGCTAATTGTAACGGGAACCGTTACAGATGTTCCCCAAACGCTCCCCAACTCCCTTTTGGTGCCATATTCCATGTAAGCCTTATTAAATAAGACAACATCTGTGCATTTTTGCCTTTAACAACGTTTTCCCAGAGGGATACGAATTATATTCAAATTTTAACATTGCAGGCGTGCGCATGTGAATGCACGTGCGCAATGATCATATCATCTTGTCTACAATTTTCTATATATTTAAATTTACTATATATTAAACCATTTAGTCCAAAAGTATAAAAAATCACTCATTCAAGAGTATTTTTAATTTCACTCGTTCCAAATGTACGCACGTGCGTGCACGTGCATGATGACCAAACCTTCTTGTAGGAGGCCCTTATATCTATCTATATTCTAAATCCCATCCTGTTTAGTTGAAAACCAAGGTAATTATAGCCATTTCAAGTTTCAGCCAATCAGATTGCAGCACACGTGCATGCGCGTGATTTCATGATTTTTTCCTACATCATATTGTAGGATATCCCAATGCATGAATATGTTCTAAACTTCAAAGCATTTCGTCAAAAAACAAAGGAGATATAGCCAATAAAGTTTCGGCCAATCAGGTTGCAGCACACGTGCATTCGCGTGATTTGTTGAATTTTTTGTATATCATATTGCAGGATATCCTAATGCAAGACTATGTTTTAAATTCCAAAGCATTTCGTCAAAAAACAAAGGAGATATAGCCATTTAAAGTTTCAGCCAATCAGATTGCAGCGCACGTGCATGCGCGTGATTTCATGAAATTTTTTCCATACTATATTGAAGGATGTCTTAATTCATGACAACGTTAAAAATTTCAAACTATTTCGTCAAAAAACAAAAGAGAAATTGAAATTTTTGTTTCAGCCAATCAGAGCAAGGCGCACGTGCATGCGCGTGAGTTCGTGCTAATTTGACAGTGTCATATCATTAACATTATTAATATATCCTAATGTAATGAGTTTCAAAGCATTTCATCGAGAAATGTAAAAGTTATAGCCATATTAAGTATATCCGTCATTTCACTCACTTCACGCGCACGCACGTGCATGCGAATGCGCGCAAAATAACCTTCGTGTTGCACACCTACACTACACACCTATTAACCCTAAAAAGGTTTTAGCTCAGTTGGGTGAACAGTTTTTGAGAACACTCGCGGACAAAAAAAGTACCGGAGAACAAAGAAGAAAAAAAAGAATAATAATAATAATAATAATAACTAGTTCTAATTGTAACGGGGACCGTTACAGATGTTCCCCAAACGCTCCCCAACTCCCTTTTTGTGCCAATTTCATTTAAAAAAAATTTAATATGCCCAGTATCGCAGGATTTCATAAAAGAATTTTACAATTTACAATGATATCAACTTTTAGTCATTTAACGTATTGCACGCAAACACACGTGAATGCATATGCAAGGTGATCATGGCATGTTGTCTAAACCATTAACATATCTTTATATTCCAAGAATCAATAAAAAGTCAGAAAATAAAATGTTACCGTTTTTCAAATATATTGTTCATTTTACGCATTGCGCTTGCGCAGATTCATGCAAGCGCGTCCTTGCATTCAATTTTGCTAATAGTATCGTGTAGGAATCTATTATACCTATTCATATTCTAAATTTCATCCTGTTTTGTTGAAAATTAAGAAAGTTATAGGCATTTAAAGTTTCAGCCAATCAGATTGCAGCACACCTGCATGCACATGCTTTCATGACAATTCTTATATATCATGCTGTAGATCTTCATAATGTATGACTATGTTCAAAATTTCAAAGGATTATGACAAAAAACAAGAAAGATATTGAGACTTTAATTTCAGCCAATCAGAGCGAAGCGCACGTGCATGCCTCAGATTTGGCTATTTTGACCATGTCGTCTTGTTGATACTACTAATATATCCATGCAATGTGAGATTCAAAAAATTCCATCAAGAAATAGAAAAGTGAAGGCTTAATCCATTATATTGGTAATTTCACATGTTGCACGTGCGCGCTCTTGCCAGAACACGTGCATGTAAGTGCTTTCATGATAATTCTTATATATCATGCTGTAGATCTCCCTAATATATGACTATATTCAAAATTTCAAAGGATTTTATCAAAAAACAAGCAAGATATTGAGACTTTAGTTTCAGCCAATCAGAGCGAAACGCACGTGCATGCGCGTGAGATCTTGCTATTTTGACCATGTCATCTTGTCTAAGCTACAAATATATACTTATGTTATGAGTTTCAACGCATTTCATTAAAAAATGAAAAAGTTACGGCAATACACATTATATTGGTCATTTCTCCTGTTGCACGTGCACGCTCTTGCAAGCACGTGCGCGCAAAATGACCTTCGTTCGGCAAATCTACACAACATGTCTACTGACCCTAAAAACATTTTACCTTAGTCGGATGTGTAGTTTACTAGATCATTCGTGGACAAAATTTTCCCAGGAAGAAGAAAAATAATAATAATAATAATAATAAGAAGAAGAAGAAACAGAGTAAAAACAATATGTTCCCCAACTTCGTTTGGGGAACATAATAATAAGAAACCGAGTAAAAACAATATGTTCCCAAACTCCGTTTGGGGAACATAATTACCTTTTTCTCTCATTGTGTTGCTAATAAATATATAAAATTGCGTTCATCACCAAAGAGATATGTATTAAAGGACCCTGTAGATATACACATTTATTAACTAACTAACCAATTACATGTATACATTAATTTATTAAATGCCAAATGAATTAGAGACTTTGCACTTTTGTTTACTATTTTTTCCATGTATACGGAGTATATATACCGAAACGCAAAAGAAACGCAACAAGCAGTAATCTACACATGTTTGATTTTTTTTATCTTATTATTTTCAAAAATGAATACTGTAAGCTAAATTCGCTTTTCAGAACATTAGAGATTTGATAAAAATGTTAAATGTTTATCTTTTTACTTTACTAAGTAACATATAACTGTTAAAACACCCCCTCCCAGCCATTCAAGTAAAATGTGCAAGACTGTCCTAAATAACAATTGAAGCTTTAATAAAGGATACATTATGTTCATCAATATTGAGATCTGAGCGAGGAATTATTCTTTGCCATATTTAAATGCCAGTTTTTCAGATGATTAAGTCGAATTTTCTTAACTTAGAGTGGTATAGCAACCCTTGAATTTCGGTACAAAGACTGTCCTTAATGCATATGATACGTAAGATCCTGTTGAGGCGTAATGTAGTGAGTTTCTGCATAAGCAACTCTCCAACACCTTTACATTGAAATTCTCCAGCTAGAGCAATGGAAATGCGTACTTAAGCCATTTTCAAGAAGCCTTAGCATCGTTATGGGAAACGAAAAGAAAGTTTATTTTTTGAAATCTTGCTGCATTACTTACGATGAACAGTAAAAGCCCTTAAAGATAGGCTACGGTACTTTTACTCATCAACGTAATTCACTAAACCTGCATTTTGGCGAAAATCCGACTAAAATCGGTTTCGCCGTTTCAAAGATAATCAATGTTGAACGTCTGCATTTGCACCTGTGAAAACGATCGAATATGCTTGACAATGTCACTTCCGGTTTAAATGCAATCAAGACGTCACAAGTGTGTCTCGCTTCCCTCAAGTGATAAACAGAAAACGCTGTTTCTGATAATTCTGATAGTCCATTAGAGGAAGAATCGTTCGAGTGTTGATGAGGATTCATTGATGTGCAATAATACAGAAAATGTGGGAGTGTTTTGAGCCCTACGCTAGTGAACCGTCAGACGAAGAAGAATCGACCACAAACAATGCGGAACCAGAGGAAGCAAATCGTTTGCATACTATTGATTGATATGTGAGTAAAATGATAGAAAATATTCACAAGTAGCATTTTAAATCATTATTTTAAAAAATATATTTAATAAAAACATAATTCGACACATTACCTATTTCCCCCCCCCCCCCCCCCCTTAAAACTTGAACATATAAAGGTCTAACAGCTGATAGCATGAATAATGTTAGTCCCTACTGATTTTAATTTTGCGTTTATTTTTTTCATTTGTTTTGGGAACCAACTCTTTTTTCTACACGTTTTAAATTTCAGAATATTTTTTCGTTGTCATTCTTTTAATGTTATGCAACAATTTTTTTTTACAAATGACCCCACCCCCCTCCAGTAAAACTGGATGCATGACTTTTTAAGATTATTTAGAACAAAGGCACGTTACTTCGGTGCTTGCAGTTGTATAAATTGATTTTAAAAGATGAAATTTGTATGTTTTACAGTTTTGTGAAAAGAAAAAAAATGTTTTAATTATCATGTTAAAATATTGAGGAATTTAATTTGTTCAGCTCTTGAAAAAAGGTTATGTATATATCTAGGCTTGATGCAACACAATCAATTAAAAGTCAGATGTTAGATTCGACTTTCAGAGTTTAGTAAGTTTACTAAAGTTGTTAAATTATAATAAATATGTATAATCTGTTTTTATTTGTCACATTATTCACGTGTTTACACAAGTACAATGTTTCTTGCAATATTTTATTCAATATTGAACAAGTCAAGGGTCCCGGATGATCGACATTCTACCTTGTAGATGTCCAATCTAAACATTACTGTAATATAAAAGTAATAATTGAGAGTTAGAGAAGGAGAGATAATTGTATGAGATTGAGCAGATGAAAGTTGAGAAAGAGTATGAAACACAGGTAGTAAATACTAGCAAAGATGTGCAATATGATCAAAGTCAAGGTCGAGTTACGCCTAAAGCTCCAAAGCTTCCTGCATTTAATGAAGAACATGATGAGATGGACAGTTTCCTTCTCCGGTTTGAAAGTAATGCAGATGCACAAATATGGGGTGAAGAGAACTGGGCTGTTAACTTAAGTGCGCTTCTACGGGGTAAAGCTCTAGATGTTTTTTCGTTAATGCCCAAAACTGAGGCCTTAGACTATAAGAATTGAAAAAAAAAAAACTACTGAGACGATTTTTACTGACGGATGACGGGTTCAAGAAAAAGTTTAGATCTTGTCTACCTGATCAATTAGAAACT
>NW_026918943.1:0-14695 GCF_032062105.1 Saccostrea cuccullata | reverse complement strand
CTTACAATTAAGGATACATTGCTCAGACTAGCAAATACCCTACCAAGCCCTTATCTTTACTCCTTACAACCAGAAGTCTCTGTCGAGACTGTAGCTCTACTGGTTTATACTTAAAACAAAGGAAGATAAAAGTAGCAGTAGGGACTTGAAACTTTAAAATACCAATTAATAGAAAATGGTCCTTGCCACTTATCAAAATAAAAATCAATGCACAGTATTATGTATCTTAGTATAGTCTACTTGTGTGTCAAGTTATATTGAAATCAGACCAAAACTGTAGGAGGAGTAGCATTTTGAAAGCATTTCACAGAAATTTCTATTTTTAGTAACCATGGCAACACCTTTCATCGAAATCAAAAAACCGATGCACAGAATTATGTATCTTAGTGTAGTCTACTTGTGTGCCAAGTTATATTGAAATCGAACCAAAACTGTAGCAGGAGTAGCAATTTGAAAGAATTTCACGGAAATTTCTATTTTTAGTAACCATGGCAACACCGCTCATCGAAATCCAAAACCAATGCACAGAATTATGTATCTTAGTGTAGTCTACTTGTGTGCCAAGTTATATTGAAATCAGACCAAAACTGTAGGAGGAGTAGCATTTTGAAAGAATTTCACAGAAATTTCTATTTTTAGCAACCATGGCAACACTGTTCATCGAAATCAAAAACCGATGCACAGAATTATGTATCTTAGTGTAGTTTACTTGTGTACCAAGTGATATTGAAATCGGACTAAAACTGTAGGAGGAGTAGCATTTTGAAAAATTGTTTACAGACAGACAGACAGACAGACAGACAGACGGACGGACGACGGACGCATTACTATCGCATAAGCTCTTCTGGTCTCTGACCAGTAGAGCTAAAAATATCAACTGCTGTAAAGGAGATCTGTGCTAGAGCCTATCCTAGAATTGATGTAATGAAATATATGGAGATAACGACCAGCATTCGAGCTCAAACATCCATTTAACACTACGAAATAGGAGCGGAGTAAACACTGACCTCCAAAACATCAGAGGTGGGATCAGGTGCAATGGAGGAGTGAGCATCCCCTGCCGACGGTCACACCTGCCGTGTGCTCCTTGACATGTTCGGGAAAAAAACAGAAAAATTAACAAAACTTACATTTCTACATCTTATACAACAATTAATAAAATCTACACTTTTTGAAGTCACAAACATCCTAAATAAAACCGGAAATGTTCACATCTTGTGATTGGTCATCAGCAAACTAACTTCTTTAAAACCACGCTACACTGTATACACAAGTATTATTCTTCTGAGAATATTTTTTTATAAACTGTCATTTTTAAGCTGTTTGCCCTTAATCCTCTTTATTCCATTTTAATTTGTTTAATGCCTTACATTCTAAGACTTTATACAAACATCATAATTTATTACTTTAACGTCGCTGCGACTCATCAGAAGAATGGAAACTTATTGGAAAGTGAACATTTAGTTAAATGTTTTGATTGTAGCAGGAATACAAGTGGGATGTACATATGTTCGTGGACGATGGCAATCCTCTTGATATTACTCACTAGAAATTTAAAATAAGCACATTATAATATGTAAAAATATTTGTTTTGTTGATGTGTGAAGTTTCATTCCATTCGATTTAACAGAAATCAATTTACTTCATTTTAAAATCAACATGTTTTGTACCCGCGGAGCACACTTAACGGCAATGTAACGTCAAAACATAGCGTCGAGAATTTCTAAAAAAAAAAAAATGCTATCCCTATACATTTGACACAATATAATACAATGCCTATTCATTAAATCCTTTTTCTAATACTTGACATTTATTTTTTAAGAATTACTCTCGTTGTATACCTTCCTTTCTTAAGGTTTTAATTTCTTTTATAACTTAAGTCTGCTTTCACAGGATAAGCAACTCTGAAGCGCCTATGTCTTTCCTTGACGTTCCAACTTTTTAAAGTTTTGTTCAGATTTTTACAGTTAAACCGTTTCTTCACAGATCATCCTCATCCGATACATGTACAGAGTCTCTGTCACTTAAATACTGCCTGTACTATTTGTACACATATGCACAACTTGCTTGTGACATATTTTCTTGAGTCCTCCAACATTTTTAGAGTTTATTCGGGATTTTTCCTGAGAAAAACACAAAATTGCTTCGTTATCCGCTGCTCCGTGACGTTCTGAGTCATCGTTTTTGTCGTTTACAATAAGGACTACCTATCTTCTCAAGTTGATTTCTTTTCAACAAAGATAAATATAAACCCATAATTTGGTACACGAATCGATGTACATTGTATCAATTCTTAATTTGCATTTCCAGGTTGTTTTCCGTTTTGCTCCATTTTTCAGAGAATGTGACTACAGACATTTTTAGAGCATTGTTTGTAACGTACTAAATTTTGACCTGCTCCGCGATCCTATTTTTACATTTTTAAAATCTGGATAAGTATTGAATAAATCGCAGTATTTTGAAAAATTTAATACAAATCATTTGGATTTATTGTTTAAATATTTCTACCAAATTTGGATAACATATGACGTCAAATAAAAAAGATATGACAGTTGTCCACGAACTTTTCGAACAACCCCCGTACACGCATTTCTTATCATTTTTAATTTTTTTTATTTATAGATGTTCTATAGATAGTTTCGTCGGGCAAGCTTTTTTAAAAGCTATTACAAGCACTGTATACACTATTAATGTATTCATTCTCATAGACATGTATTAACAGGTTTTTCCTCTACAGTGAATTAAGACTATGGAAAGTGATAATTTGAGGGGATAAACGTGATTTAAAAAAGTGACCTTTCCAGGAAGTCGGTTGATATATTAAAATACTGAAAATGATTAGATGTACTAAATGTCAATACAGGTGACTCTCGATGGCTCGAACTCCGATCTCTCGAAGTGAACCTCCGGTCCCGTTTTTTCCCTCTATATAACTAAGCAAATTTACTCCTGATCTCTCGAACTTCCATCTCTCGAAGTTCTCTATCTCTCGAACCAAAACCTGGGTCCCGTTACACATATTTCATTGAATTTTACTCTCTATCTCTCGAAGTTGATTGCGCGTGTATCAAGCGTAAAATTGATGCAGTCTGGACTTACCTGGAAACCGTGAAGGCCTTGGGCTGGCATGGAGGTGTTAATTGGGTGTTTACATAGATGACACTACACCTGTGGGTCGTCAGTGTGTTGTTTTAATTAATTGGTTATTATTCACGGGGTAAATTAAAAACAAATTCACAACTTATTTTGAATTGAAACCGAGACGATAATTATTTTTAAATTAATTTATAGATGTTCGTTTTAGTAAGTTCTCATAGACTATGAACTTTCATTTTGATTATATAGACTCTACATAATCCCAGTATGGGAAATATTACACAAGAAATTCTTTTTTCAAGGACAGAATACCGATTAAGAAAAACCTGGTGAACACTGGTGAAGGACCCGATCAAGCCGCGGAATAGCCAAACCTACAATTGCTATTCAGGTTTCATGTAATCATGAAATAGGAACAAATAAATATTGAATCTTTAGGAATTCGTTTTATTTATTTGAAATACAATCATTGTTGTTGAAATCAAGTAAATTACCTGTAAAATACGATTGAAGACGTGCAATGACATTATTAACATTTTGTTGTTGTTGGCATCCTTCTGTCTCGGGAGACAATGGTGTTGTGAGATGTGTATTGTTTCATCTTGTATATTATTAGTAACATTAAGTTTCTTGAACATTCCAGAGTGGTCAACATGTTCGGTCATTTTTCTAGAACATTCTTGAACTTTGTGCATGTCCAGAACTTTCCAGTAATATCATGTATTTACAATTTCTAGAATATTCTAGATTTATAATACTGTATAAATACCCTGTCAATTCAATGCATAGATATACAATAATTGTGAATACTTTGTCGTATAAACACTATTGAGATATAACTGGGATATATTTTCACTGGGACATTGTTGTGCAGCAACGGACACTCTGATGTATGTATTTTTAGATTTTTGCTAAGTTTGTACTTAATGATTTGTATATTACTGTAAATAAATTATTGTTAAGTTTAAACTGTGTGATTGATCTTTGCTGGCATTTAGGGTTATTCTGACCCATAACAGAATTGGGGGCTCGTCCGGGATAAAGAATTTTTGCACTTTTGCAGTTTATTGTCATAATTTTGCTCATTAATTTTTTGTTAAATTAAATTATAAGCCAGCAGAAATCAACATGGTGTTTTCGGTCACAGACTTTCTTAGTTCACCAAGTGTTCAGGTTTTTGATACGTTAAAAAAGGATGACTTGATCGCATTAGGTTTGCATTTTGGGTTAGATGTTAAATCCTCTCAGAGAAAGCAAGACATTAGAATTAAGGTTGCAAACAAACTAGTAGAAGAAAACATCTTTGAAAAATACGATCTTCCAGAATATACAGTTAAATCAGAGTTAGGCTCTTACAAAATGGCAGAATATCAGTTTCAATTAGAGTTAGAGAAAATGCGATTAGAAAGAGAAAAATTAGAAAGAGAAGATCGAGAAAAAGAAAGAGAAGAGCGAGAAAGAGAAAGAGAAGAACGAGAGCGTGAACGAAAATTTGAATTAGACAAATTAGCAGCAGAAAGAGAAGAGCGTGCAATGAACTTTGAATTAGAGAAATTAAAATTACAAAACCAACCAGAACCGTCAGTTGTCAAAACTGAATTTGACGCAGCAAAAAACATTAGGTTAGTTCCGAAATTTCAAGAAAAATCTGTAGACAAATATTTTCCCCAATTCGAAAAAGTCGCAGAGAATCTTAAATGGCCACGAAATGTTTGGTCAACAATGTTACAAAGTGTACTGGTTGGAAAAGCGGCTGAGGTATACTCTGCACTAGGGGTAGTTGAGAGTTCAGACTATGAGAAGGTCAAAGCAGCAATATTAAAAGCATATGAATTAGTACCTGAAGCGTATAGACAAAAGTTCAGAAAGTATAGAAAGTTTGATAATCAAACATTTGTTGAATTTTCACGAGAGAAAGAAGATTTATTCGATCACTGGTTTAGATCTAAGAAACTTGATAAAACCTTTGCTAATTTGCGCCAAGTCATCCTGGTAGAAGAGTTTAAGGAGTGTGTTCCTCAAGATTTGAAAACACATTTAGAAGATAAGAATGTGAAAACTCTTGAAGAGGCAGCAGTCATATCTGATACTTATGCTCTGTCTCATAAAAAGAATTTTGTTTCAAGATCTCAGACTAGCAGTAATTCTACCAATTCAGACACATATAAAAAGAGTGGTTCAGGGTCTCAGTCTTTCACAAGTTCCCAGTCTCCATCCCAAGGTGGTTTTAAGTCCGGTCCAGGACGTGTTGAAGGATCGTCTGGAATAGGGTCGCTTCCTACTTGTAGTTATTGTAAGAAAAAGGGTCATCTGATCAGTGAATGCTTTAAACTCAAGAGAAAAAATGATTTTGATAAAACTCAACCACACGCTTGTGCGGCAGTTAGAGGTGATAGAGAAGCCTTAGTTTCGATTTGTTCTGATACTCCTGATGTCCAGGGTTCACAGTCCAGTTCTATGGATTCTATGGAGGATTATAAGCCCTTTATGTCTCAGGGATTTGTTTCACTCGGTGACTCTAGCGAAATAAAACCTGTCCAGATTTTGAGAGATACTGGTGCTGCACAGACGTTATTGTTAGAGGGCGTGCTTCCTTTGTCTGAGCAGACTTCTACTGGTGGGTCAGTTTTATTACAGGGTGTGGAGCTAGGCGTCATTGATGTTCCCCTGCATAGAATTAGTTTGAAGTCAGATTTAGTTACTGGACCTGTTATCGTAGGTGTTCGACCTACTCTTCCCGTTCCAGGCATTTCCTTGTTGTTAGGCAACGACTTAGCTGGTGGGAAGGTTGTACCTGATCCTATAGTTTGTGAGAAAATCAATCCAGATGTCATGTGTTATGATGAAGATGATGACATTTATCCAGCCTGTGCTGTTACTAGAGCCATGGCCAGAAGACGAGAAATGGAGGCAGACCATACTCAAGCCTTTGACGAGACGAATTCCTCTGTTGATATTGATTTGAATGACACTTTCTTATCTGACCTTGATGGCACTCAAACCAGCATGGAACCACACAATATCAAGAAGCAAGAGAAGAAAGAATTTTTACCAAAATTTGGTGGTGAGGATGATGAGTTGCATCCACTAGTTAGCCAAGGCAAGGACATCCTCAGCCGAGAACGTTTACTCTCTGAACAACATAAAGACCCAGATATCATTCAACTTAGTAAGAGGGCACTTCCACCAGAAGAGGCTATTAAAGTTGGAGAATGCTTCTATATGAAAGATGGCATCCTTATGCGAAAATGGCGACCACCTGACGCTTCTCCAGATGAAGTGTGGCGTGTTGTTCACCAGATAGTGGTCCCAGCTGCTTATCATCGAGATGTCATGAGTTTAGCCCACGATACACCTATGGCTGGTCATTTAGGTATCAATAAGACTTATAATAGGATTTTGAGTCATTTTTATTGGCCTAAGCTAAGAAAGGATGTTTCGAAGTTTTGCAAGTCATGCCATGTCTGTCAGATGGTAGGTAAACCAAATCAGAAGATACCATCTGCTCCTCTCCAACCCATTCCAGCTTTTGAAGAACCGTTTAGTCGAGTGTTGGTGGATTGTGTAGGACCTTTGCCTAGGACTAGATCTGGAAACCAGTATTTACTTACCATTATGTGTACATCCACTCGATTTCCTGAAGCCATACCTCTTAGGAATATAAAGGCAAAGAGCATAGTTAAGGCCCTAACCAAGTTTTTCAGTTTTGTAGGAGCACCCAAGGCAATTCAGTCGGATCAAGGCTCAAATTTTATGTCGGGGTTGTTCCAGCAAGTCATGCATGAGTTGGGTATAAGGCAATATAGATCAACTGCTTATCATCCTGAATCCCAGGGGGCGCTAGAACGTTTTCACCAGACCTTAAAAACAATGCTGAAGACCTATTGTTACCAGTATGAGAAAGACTGGGATGAAGGGGTTCATCTTGTACTATTTGCTGCACGAGAGGCAGTCCAGGAGTCTCTTGGGTTTAGTCCTTTTGAATTGGTGTTCGGTCATACAGTTAGAGGTCCTTTGAAATTGCTGAAGGAAAAGTGGCTGACTGAGACTAGTGATCTTAATCTTTTAGATTATGTGTCTGATTTCAAAGAAAAACTTTACAATGCTTGTAAATTAGCACAAGAAAATTTGAAGAGTTCTCAGTTGAAAACGAAAATGTGGTATGACAAAGATGCTAGAAATAGGGTGTTTAAGCCAGGTGATAAGGTTCTTGTATTTTTACCTATTCCTGGTCATCCTTTACAGGCCAGATTTTATGGCCCTTATGAAATTGAAAGCAAGATTAGTGATGTAAACTATGTAGTTAAGACACCAGGTCGACGTAAAGAGAAACGGGTTTGTCACATTAACATGTTAAAAGAGTATTTTGAAAGGTGTGACCGAAATTCTGTAAAACCAGTTTCCACTTTAGCCAATGCTAAGACTGTTCAAAATTGTATTGAAAGTGATACGAGTGTGGAAATGAATGAGAAAGATTGTAATCAGAGTGTTCGTTTGAAAAACTCAGAAATTTTGGCTGATTTTGATGCCAAACTTGGACATTTGAACATTCACCAAAAAGAACAAGTTAAAAACTTGATGAATGAGTATCATCAAATCTTCTCGGATGTTCCAAAGAAAACTAATGCAGCTTGTCATGATGTTATAGTTGGCGACGCTCTGCCTATCAAACAACATCCGTACCGTCTGAATCCAATAAAATTGCAGTACCTAAGAAGGGAAGTGCAGTACATGTTGGACAATGACATTGTTGAACCTAGTAAAAGTGATTGGAGCTCACCATGTATTCTTGTACCAAAACAAGACGGTTCGTACCGATTATGTACAGACTTTAGAAAGGTGAATTCTGTTACCAAAACTGATTCATACCCAATACCTAGAATCGATGACTGTATTGACAACATTGGAAACGCCAAATTTGTCAGTAAATTTGACCTGTTGAAAGGCTACTGGCAAGTGCCGTTAACAGAAAGAGCAAAAGGGATATCTGCTTTTGCTACACCAGATGGACTTTATCAGTATAAAGTAATGCCTTTTGGCATGAAAAACGCACCGGCGACATTCCAAAGGATGATTCACTCCCTCCTTCAAGACCTCGAGGGATGCGAGGCCTACATTGATGATGTCGTCATATACAGCGACACATGGGACGAACATCTCCGAATCATGCGTGCTTTATTTGACATTTTAGCTAAAGCAAACTTAACTGTGAACCTTGAGAAGAGCGAATTTTGTCATGCTTATGTAGAGTATTTAGGTCATAGAGTAGGTCAAGGTTATGTTACACCCATTATGGCTAAAGTGGAAGCTATTGCAAAGTTCCCGATTCCTACAAACAAGAAAGAGTTAATGAGGTTTTGGGGCATGGCTGGGTTTTACAGAAAATTTTGTCCAAATTTTTCCTCAGTAGTTAGTCCGCTTACAAATCTTTTGCAGAAGAGGGTTAACTTTGAATGGACAAAAGACTGTGAAAAATCCCTTCATAAAATCAAATCTGTCCTTATGAGCAACCCAGTTCTGTCAACTCCAGATTTTTCTAAGCAATTTAATCTTACTGTTGACGCTAGTGATGTTGGAATCGGGGCAGCTTTGTTTCAAGAACATAGTGATAAGGTAGATAGAGTTGTTTCTTATTTTTCAAAGAAACTTACAAAATGTCAACAAAAGTATTCCACCATTGAAAAGGAATGCCTTGCTTTGTTGTTAGCCTTACAGCATTTTGATGTTTATCTGAATGTTACTTTGCATCCAATTCTTGTATACACGGATCACAACCCCCTGACATTTTTGCATAAATTGTCAAACAAGAATCAAAGACTGACTAGATGGAGTTTGTTGTTACAAGAATACAACATAACAATTAAGCATATCAAAGGCAAAGACAATGTTATTGCAGATGCCTTGTCCAGAGTATCGTGAACATATATGATTTTGTATTGATGTACATATATTTCATTTTAACAATATAAGTTTTCATTGACATTCAAACTTTTTAAGGGGGGAGGTGTTGTGAGATGTGTATTGTTTCATCTTGTATATTATTAGTAACATTAAGTTTCTTGAACATTCCAGAGTGGTCAACATGTTCGGTCATTTTTCTAGAACATTCTTGAACTTTGTGCATGTCCAGAACTTTCCAGTAATATCATGTATTTACAATTTCTAGAATATTCTAGATTTATAATACTGTATAAATACCCTGTCAATTCAATGCATAGATATACAATAATTGTGAATACTTTGTCGTATAAACACTATTGAGATATAACTGGGATATATTTTCACTGGGACATTGTTGTGCAGCAACGGACACTCTGATGTATGTATTTTTAGATTTTTGCTAAGTTTGTACTTAATGATTTGTATATTACTGTAAATAAATTATTGTTAAGTTTAAACTGTGTGATTGATCTTTGCTGGCATTTAGGGTTATTCTGACCCATAACAATGGAGATCGTGCCAAGGATCGGCATCAGTCTGTGGTTGAGTGACAGCGCCGGCTGTGGCTGTAAAGTCCGATTCTGGAGCGGCATGCTTTGTTGCAGTTAGCACAGATGTAATGCTCGCTTGGCTGTACCGGGACTGAAGCTACTCTTTGTCGTCTGCGCTGTCTTCTCTCATCCCACTGTTCTTCCCTCCTCTTTTCACTGAGTTGGAGGCCAGCCTTGACAGCATGCCTCCATCGATTTCGGTCAGCAGCCACTGCTTCCCAACACGCCGGGTCGATGTCTCCGGCCCTCATGTCACGTTTTAGGACATCCTTGTAGCGAAGAACAGGCCTTCCTGTAGGTCTTGATCCAGCTCTCCATACAGCACGTCCTTTGGTATACGGCCATTGTCCATGCGGCTTACGTGGCCAAGCCATCTCAATCGCCTCTGGCTTAGCAAGGCAAACAAACTGGGTAACCCTGACTGTCTCAATACGTCCTTGTTGGTGACATGATCCTTCCAGCTGATGCCTAAAATTCTTCGGAGGCAACGCATGTGGAAGGTGTTGAGTCGACGCTCTTGGCGAGAGTATAGGGTCCAGGCTTCGCTGCCGTACAGGAGTGTGCTGAGTACGCACGCCTTGTATACCACTATCCTGGTGTTTTTCGTCAACATGGCGTTGTCCCCTACTCGTTTTCCCAGCCGAGCCATTACTGATGCTGCTTTCCCAATGCGCTTATTTAGCTCTGTATCTAAGGACAAGTTACTTGATATGGTGGAACCAAGGTAGATGAATGAATCCACAACTTCAAGGATATGTTCGTCGATGGAGATTTTGGGAGTGCAGCAGACGTCCTGGCCCATAATGTTGGTCTTTTTGATGCTGATGGTGAGAGCAAACTCATCGCATGCATTGGAAAAGCGGTCGATGAGTCGTTGTAGTGCCTGCTCTGTGTGTGCAGTCAAGGCGGCATCATCAGCAAATAGCATCTCTCTGATCAGGACCTTGCGTACTTTGGTTTTTGCTCGGAGACGCGCAAGGTTGAAGAGGCTTCCGTCACTTCTGGTGTGAAGATATACGCCGTCTTCTGACTGATCAAATGCGTATGACAGCAGCAGGGAAAAGAATATGCCAAAAAGCGTTGGGGCTAGTACGCATCCTTGTTTTACGCCGCTTTTGATGGGGAAGGGATCTGAGGATGAACCATCATACTGGACAGTGCCTTGCATGTCTTCATGAAAAGACGAGATTATCCTCAGGAGCTTTGGAGGGCACCCAATCCTATGTAGCAGGGTAAAGAGACCTTGCCTACTGACCAGGTCAAATGCCTTGGTTAGGTCAATAAAGGCAATGTACAATGGGAGTCTCTGTTCTCGACACTTTTCTTGTAATTGGCGTAATGAGAAAACCATGTCGATGGTTGACCTTTCTGCTCTGAAACCGCACTGCGCCTCTGGGTAGACTCGTTCTGCTAGTTTCTGCAATCGATTTAGCACTACTCGGGCGAATGCCTTCCCAACAATGCTGAGTAGGGATATTCCACGATAGTTGTTGCAATCGCTGCGGTCTCCTTTGTTCTTGTAGAGCGTTATGATGCTAGCATTGCGCATGTCTTGTGGAATTGTTCCTTCTTCCCAGCACTGGAGTAACAGCTTGTGCAGGTGATGTAACAGAGTGGAACTCTTGCCCGCTTTGATGACCTCTGGGGGAATACCATCGCTACCTGGGGCTTTCCCACTGGCTAGGGAGTTTATGGCCTTACTGAGCTCATCTATTGAAGGTGGAGCATCAAGTTCCTTCATAGCTGGTAGGGCATTGGTATTTTCAACAGCTGTGACACTGACGACATTTTCTCTTGAGTAGAGCTCTTGATAGTGTTCGGCCCATCTCTCCATCTGCTTTCCTCTGTCAGTGATAATGTCACCAGAGACTGTTTTCAGCGGCGCTGTCTTGATGATGCTCGGACCAAAAACTTTCTTCATGCCTTCGTACATGGCTCGAATGTTGCCACAGTCAGCAGAGTGCTGGATACCTTTACAGAGATTCAGCCAGTAGTCGTTTGCGCTGCGTCGAGCTATCCGTTGGGCGTCATTTCTGGCCTTTCTGAGTTCGGCAAGTGTCTTCTCTGAAGGACCACGTTTGTAGTTGAGCAGGGCGTTTCTTTTGGCTGTGATTGCTGGTTCGAGTTCTGTAATTCCTGCTTCAAACCAGTCTGGATTTTGTCTCACTCTTTTGCCAAAAGTGTCCATCGCTGAAGTGTAAATGGCGTCACGAATATAGTTCCACCTCTCATCAGCACTGCTGGTGGGGCAGTTACGAAGGGCCTCTTCAATAGAGTCAACAAAGCGTGCGCAAACATCTGGCATTGCTGTCCTTGCTGTGTTAATTCGTGGACGTCCTTTCTGTTTGGAGCGATGAATCCTTTTTGGCTGGAGACGCACCTTACTGCCAACGAGTGAGTGGTCGGTATCGCAGTCCGCACTGTGGTAGCTGCGGGTTGTCAGGACACAGTTCAGTGAGCGTCTTCTGGTGATCACAAGGTCCAGTTGGTGCCAATGGTTTGATCTAGGATGACGCCATGAGACTGTGTTGGGGCTTTGTGGCAAAGAATGTGTTGGTTATGCACAGATCGTGGTAGGAGCATAACTCAAGAAGTCGCTGACCGTTGTCATTTAGTTTCCCAACACCAAAGTGGCCGATGTTGCGAGGCCAAGCTTCTTGGTCAGTTCCCACTCTTGCATTAAAATCCCCAAGCAAATATACTTGTTCTGTGGATGGGATCTCTCTGATGGTAGTCTCAAGCGCCTCATAGAATGTATCCTTTGTCTCCACTGTGGAGCTGAGTGTGGGAGCATAGATGCTCAGAATGTTGACATGCCCAGAGGAGGTGGAGAGGCGAAGAGACAGGATTCTGGGTGTACCCTTTTGAGGCGGTTCCACTGATGAAAGTAGAGAGTTTCTCACTGCAAATCCTACACCATGTATACGTGGTTCCTCTGGTTCGTTCCTTGCCAGAAGAATGTATAATCCTCCTCTTTTAGGCTACCGTTTGATGGGAGTCTGGTTTCCTGTAAAGCAGCAATGTCAATGTTAAGCCTTCTCAGCTCTCGGTTGATAATGGCCGTTTTCCTGGAGTCATCAACCTGTTGGAGATCTTCAGATAGGCCAGGACACATTGTCCTGACATTCCAGCTTGCCAGTCGCAAGATGGACGATTTCGTTTTGCTGTATTTGTTGGGTTACTAGGTTTCCGTCTGCTTTCCATGTTTGGCTAACATTTAGCTCCAGGCACCCTCTGGAGCAACAGACGTTGGCGGACCGACACCTTATTGGCTGGGGGCTGCCCAGCTTGAGGCGGGCGGTAGTCGGACGATAGGACTACGATGGTCCCTCCCACCGTCGAAGTTGTCCCGTGGCGTCCTTCCTGTACGCCAATTTGGAAGGGCTTATAACCCGTAAACTGACAACTTCCGGTTTTGTATCCACACTTTGCAGTGGGGCTGGAGTGTCCTCTCCAGGGCACGAAGCCTGGGCCAACAGTAAGGAGATCCTAGGTGGCCCAGTCGTCAGGATCCCCCTCTCGGCCTTACTGACGGGATCCAAAGGAATGCAGAGCATGACGTTTGGCGCCAGCTTGGCTGCAGGAGATGCCGGAACGGTGTTTCTGGTAGCACTGCTCCGCCTACGGGTCCCCACTCCGGATTTGAGGTTTTCTCCTTTTCCACTTGGCCGTTTGGTCACAAGGGGACTTACTCCGCCCTGGCCGTTGGCTGTCTTGTGCAGCTCATCCGTCCAATGATGCAGTGGAGGCACCATCCAATAACCATGGGGGTTGCAATTTACCCATTGCTGGGGACCAGGATTGCAGACACCAGGGCTGTTATCTGTTAAAGTAGAACTTCGATGATCGGAACTGAAAATTCCGGATTTTATTTACTTTCCATCTCTCGAACCCCTCGATCTCTCGAACTTTTCTCGCGGTCCCTTGAACTTCGAGAGATCGAGAGTCACCTGTATTTGATAGTTAAAATTCAATGTCACAAGAAGTTACACATATTTGTCGAGTAAAATAAGAAAACAAATCGTATAACAAGCGAGCTAGACGATTTGCAGCTTTTGGCTTACGTGTTCTACGCTAATATTAATTTAAAAAAAGAACGTGCTTAAGAGTTTTTATCGTATATATATCGAATAAACTCCTTTGAAAGATAAACATGGTGCAAAGAAATATATAGTGTAAAACCTTTGAGGTTCCTAAAAATATTACATTGAAATTATTTAACTGTTCCTGAACATGTACTTATGTAGGACAAATCAAATTCTTTATCACAACGAATTTATATTTCAATGTGTAAAAAGCATTCCAAACATGTGGATGACTTTAGTGTCTATATATGTGTTATTAAATCCTTGTTATTTCTTACAATGTATCTAGTCATGTACATGTATTAATATGAATTGTAATATTGTATTGTGTAAATACTATGCTATTATTATGTTATTATTGTATAATATTTAACGTCGGGTTCGTTGCCAACCTTGCGCGTGTGTCAGGCCATTCTGGACAACGCCAGTACGTCTGTTGACGGTCTGACCACCGTGACGTTTAAAACGACCAGAGTACAGTACTAGACTGACATTACAGCGAGTAGGTATCCACCATCCCCTAGACTTTTAATATTGTACTTCACTGTGATTTATTTATTTATTCATTCTATTTAATAAACCTTTGTTAACCTTTATACAAGTGTTTCTTTCTGTAAATCACTGAATCTGGATTTGTGGAAACGTATAGGTTTCCCGTTACATTTTTGGGGGCTCGTCCGGTGATTTACAGTTGAGAACGTTACGGTATTTGAAAAAAAATGTCAAGAAATTATGCCAGGAATTTTAGGAGGCATCGAAAGAAATACTATTATTTTCTATTTACTTTTTTACGGTTTATATAATTTTATATTCAGAAAAAGGGTTTGAGGGGCAAATCCTCCTTCTTCTCCAATTCCTAGTACATAAATAATATGTTCAATTGAGTGGAATTGTTATGCAGGTGAATTGTTTTTAATCTATTTTAGTACAATGTAGGAAAATATTATACAGTAAATCCTTATATTACCTGGAAGGTCTTAAGGTCTTGGATACATAAAAATTTCAAGGAATTTTAGGACAATG
>NW_026918942.1:0-14801 GCF_032062105.1 Saccostrea cuccullata | reverse complement strand
ATATTTGAAAATAACTGATATACAAAATAAGATAATTTGCGTTTACGTAAAAAAAAAAAAAAATACCCATTAGAAGGCGTTCTTTCAGGACATAAATCTATAACGTCTTCATCACTGTAATATTTTTAAAAATGAAACGAATTATTGAAGTATGTGAAATTTAGCGAAATAATAAGAAAATGAAAAAATCTGTCAGATAAAAAAAAAAAAAATTAAACCTTTGCAAATCTTTATAAGCAGTGCGGAGCTGTGGATTTTCAATCAACCTATAAAACAATAAATCGATAGTTACGAAAGGATGCAATTAAGAAAAGAGAAGTATCAATGAAGAAAATTGTGATAAAGTAATTCTTACATTTCGGAGACCATTTTCTGGGCCATTCTGGAAGTGATGAAAAATTATTTCCAAACGTGAGGTTGTAAAATTACAAGTTATAATGTTTTTTGGGGCGATTCTGTGTTATATAAGACGAAATATATGTAAATGAGAAACAAGATTCAACATGTCATTAGTGAAAGAAGGCAAACAATGAGTATATTTATAATCAATCGGAAAATGAAAGAAAATAAACATGTATAGTTTTTTTTAAAAAGGGGGGCTTGGACAGAGCAAATTTTACGCAATGTTTTTAAATTTGGTTAAAACATAAACGGAATGAAAAGATGGAAAACGTTTTATTTAAACACATGTCATTGGGTATTACAGAAAAGTATTTGATAAATGACAAAGAATCAGAATACCGATCTAAAACATCATCTTTTACAATGAAAATGAAGTCAATCATTAATATTATATTGTAAAAAAAAAAGACAATACAAAAAAGTAAATATGTCATATAAGCTAATTTAATTATTAAAATAAATGAAGAAGGGCTGCAGGATTGTTAATTATAACCACAGATATTGATGGCATCCTTAAGTTCTCGGGAAGACGACGAATCAGCCGAATATCCCGATGAACAGCAGAAAGTAAGGAATATCCTCGTTTCGCACTGTTCTGTATATAAACTACTTCTGATGGACTACGAATTTCATTGTCAGGTCCATTAACAAACATGATGATGCAACGGTGGACAAGTCGTAAAGATTTTCGTCGTACGATCAAACGTCCCGCAGAGGTAGTGATAAAGGGAACGAGCCATGTATCTAACGATCCATTAACATATGTAATTTCTCTTAAAACTGCTTTTTTTAAAATTTTAACGTCTTTATTCCAGAGGCACACCATCAAGTAAATCTGGTATCGTATTTCATACGGAAGAGCGGCTGCTAGGAGAAATACTTCTTCTATAAAACTACAAGAAAATTAAAAAAAAAAAGTTTGTCAATAATTACCTATTTTATTGTAAAGAAATCATTTTTTTTTAAGAAAAAAGTTTTTAAAAAAAATACTTGCATTGCTGAATCCATTTCTGACAACAATCCAAAAAAATTAAGGAAAAATGTAGGTAAACAAAGTTTTACGAAATCAAATAAATGATATTAAAGAAAACAAAACAGTGGAGAAACAAGAAAGTTAAGGGAGTCTGAAAGTCTATACAGAATGTTTAGTGCACGACATTTTCCCTATTCAAATTCACTGATTCTGTCAAGAAGAAAGCGGGACAATCTGATAACGCGTAGAACAAAAAAAATAGAGTTATCTCCATTGATTTATACTGGAAATCACCGACAGATTGACATTATCAAATCAAAATATATATAATACAGTAGTTTTATTATGATGATAAAAAGTAGGCTTTTGTTTCACTCCGAGGGTGGCCTAGTAAATGTCAGTTCAACTCCAGGGTAATATTCAGTCCACAGTAGCAAAATGCTCAAATATATGCCATGCCACTAAAGGAATACAAACACTTTCTATAATAGTTTATTTTTTGTCACACAAGGAAACAAAAAACAAACTAATGCAAGACAAAAGGCATTTATTAATATCAAGATATATGGAAACAAAACGTTATGGGAATGTGCATGAACAAAGTTCAAAACGCGTTATGGGAATGTACATTAACAAAAGTTGAGTTTCATTAAAGCGTTAAAGCAATATAAACAAACAATACCATTATAGTTCAATATAAATTCAGAACAATGAGGTAAATAAGTTAGCATCAATATATATATAAACGATGCTTTTAAAACAAAGCCATCTTTTTTCCTATTGTCCGTAAATTTCATAGACAAGTTACTTAACAAAGATGTGTCATTAATTTTACTTTTAAAAAGCAATATGAGTAACAATGATGTGTCATTAATTTTACTTAAAAAAGCAATATGAAAGAACTAAGTATTTCCTAACTATTAATACATTGGTAAAGAACGTGACAATTCTTAAATATATAGTCGTACGATCCACAGGATTTAAAATCCAGACATTAAATAATTGAAAAATGATCACAAAAATGTACCTGAATTCTTAAATGTAATGTAAATTTACCCAAAGCAATTGTTCAAACTTGTAATAAATGAAAAGAATTATACTTTATGGCTGAGGATCGCATATCCTTAAAAAAAAGTGATACAGTGTAAATTTTCAACTAAACATGTAATTAACGAAGATATGGGATAATGTAAAAAGATGTATTCAGGAATGTATAAGAATATGAAAAAATCCTGAGTTTTGCTTCACAAAATACAAATGAAAAGAAAAAAAAAAAAGCTTTAAAAAAAAAGCGATACAGTGTAAATTTTCAACTAAACATGTAATTTGCGAAGATATGGGGAATAATGTAAAAAGATGTATTCAGGAATGTAGAAAAGAATATGAAAAAATCCTTAGTTTTGTTCTACAAAATACACATGAAACGAAAAAATAAAAGAAGACACACACCCCACAAAAAAAAAAAATTACAAATTCTTATACTTTGCCTGGGCCCTAGTGACCGCAGGACTTGCATCGGATGGGTCTCTGGGACTTCTTCGTTTGGCCGCCCCCAAGGCTAACTTGTCGAACTCGACAATTAATTCTTCCTCCTCCTCCTCCTCCTCGTCTATGTAGTGGGGAACCAACTCTACTATCGGAATGTCTGCCGGGATCAGGTGGTGGCTGCGGTGACGGCGACGGCGATACACCACAAAAATGATGACAAATGCAAGGCCGATAGGGAGGGTAACACCGAGGACGATAGATGCAACTACACAAACAAAGACAAGACGTAAACAAAGGATATAAAGCAATAATGGATAATAAAAGCGTGCACAATAGAAAGTTTTATCAAATTGAAACATTTAAACTATTGACTTGATATCGGTTCTTCGTATATATTTGAAGACATGGATGAATGAAATGAAAAAGTATCTGTTGAAGATTCATTTGGATCATTTTCATTTCGATAAATCGGATTTTGGTCATTTAATAAAGTAATTGATGTTTGTCTGTAAACATTTGCATGAGCTAAACATATGCTTTGAGTTAATTTATGCTTATTACTGATGCGTTTATAGCGTTTTAAAAAGAATAAAGGAAAGGCTACAACAGGTATGATTAAAAAGGATAAAAAGCTCAGATACAGAAAGCCATGCTGTGTAGGTCTAGTAAAAGTAGCTAAGGTGCTATTGATATATAAAGGAAAAGCTATTACTGTTGAGTTTGTGTCTGAAAAGAAAAACAAAATTATACAATTAGGAAATTAATCAATTTTAAAAAAAGTAAGAGAAAAGAAAATGCCAAGTGATTGATTATTAAAGAAAATGATTTTTTTCAGTATTACTTTGTTCAGTGCTGTTTTTTGTATACGCCAGAGAACTGGTGTTGACAAATACATGTGTTGTTTGTGTTCCATAACCTGAAGTATCACACAATCAGAAAAATTAAAATTGGGTGAGACAGAAACTATCAGTATTTCTTTGTTTAATCACAAGGGCATTTTATCCACTCTGTTCTCTACTTCACATAATAAAAATGCGCTCGGAAAACCTCGGGTACTACCCTATATGTCATCCGAGTTTCTTGGGCGAAGAGTTGCACACTGTGTATAGAAAGCTGGGATTTTCGTTGGATAACAGCTTTTATGTTCCTCTGTTATATTATTAGCCTGGATAATATTAAGACATCATTTGCGCTAGTTTATTTCTGTATTTGTGTAACTTTTCTCAAGTAAGTTGTGTGGTTTTTCTTTTTGACTTAGTTTAAAAGGGTCGTGTGCTACTTTCGATTTAGAACAGAGTAAATAAGATGCTCTATCATAGTCTATGGTTTGAGAATCGGTAAACAGAAAAACATGTACTTTTTCCGAGTTCCGTAGTCTACATATAATTTTCTTTTTATCAAATTGTATATATAAAAACGCAAAACACATAATGTATATTTATTTTTGACTAAAAATTTCATGATATTTACTTTGTCCTGTAGATGAATGAGAGGCAGATGGGGTGACCAATTCTGGTGTGTCGCCCTGCTCACTCGTTGTCGCTTTTTTTTTAAAAAAAAAAAAAAGGGGGGGATTAAATGACCAAACAGAAATTTTTAAGTATATTTCATTACGCCGAAAGACATGATCACTTACTTTGTCCGGTACCCAGAGGGCGGGGGGAGGCAGATGGGGTGACCAATTTTAAGGTACCGCCCTGCTCACTCGTAAGCACTTAAAAAAAAACAAGGAAAAAGGGGGGGATATCAAAGATCAAACAGAATTTTTTTTTAAAGTATATTTCATTAATAACCAAAGAGAGAGAGATAACTTACTTTTTTCAGTACTTAGGGGGCGGGGGGAGGCAGATGAGGTGTCTAATTTTGAAGTGCCGCCCTGCTCACTCGTAAGCACTTAAAAAAACAAGGAAAAAAAAGAGGGGGGTATAAAAGATCAAAGAGAATTTTTTTAAAAGTATATTTTATTAATAACCAAAGAGAGAGAGAGAGAGAGACATAACTTACTTTGTCCAGTACTCAGGGGGGAGGCTGATGGGGTGACCGTATATGGCGTGTCGCTCTGCTCACTCGTTGTCGCTTTAAAAAAAAGGGGGGGGAATTAAATGTCCAAACAGAATTTTTAAGTTTATTTCATTACGAAGGGGAAAAAAAGAAAGACATGATCACTTACTTTGTCCAGTACTCAGGGGGCGAGGGGAGGCCGATGGAGTGATCACTGATTCAGAGGTGCCGCCCTGCTCACTCGTAAACGCTTTAAAAAAAACAAAGAATAGATCAAACAGAATTTTTTTTTTAAAAGTATGTTTCATTAATAACCAAAGAGAGGGAAAAAGAGAGAGAGAGACATTACTTACTTTGTCCGGTACTCAGGGGGCGAGGGGAGGCCGATGGGGTGACCCACTCTGAAGTTCCACCCTGCTCACTCGTTGTCGCTTAAAAAAAAAATAAAAACCCAGATTGATTCTTGTGTAGAGAAAAAAAAAAATGTCAATTCATAACGTTTAAAGTTAAAAAAAAAAAGTAATTTATACCCGCTTGTGTTGTCTTAAACTGGGAGGAGGAGGAGGGGGTCTGGCCATTATCAACTAAAAAAAGGTTTGAGAGAGTAAAAATAAAGTATTCTGGGAAAATATGAAAAAAAAAGTATACTAGAAAAAATATTTTTTTAACAAGTATTCTATCAAACAAACAGACAAAACATTTTTGTTTCTCTGTCTGTACACCTTCTTTGTTTTATAAAGCAATGTTGCGTTTATTTTTCTTTTAAAAATTAAAAATCAATTTTTTTTATATATAAAAAATGAGAAATTCTTTACCTCGCCTGGGATGGAAAATACCGTTGTCAATTATTGTCATTTCCTCGCTGTCGTACAAAATGCGATGTGTACCCGCAAAGAACTCCACGTGAAGGACACGCCTTTGGATTGACTTATAGGAGAAAATAATGCAACTGCATTCTCCCTTGCACTGATGAAAATCAGGTGTGCAACAAACAGTTGCACTTCTGCAAGACTCCGCACTTATCCCTACCACTAATATACATAACAAGAACACTGTCACTTCTCTTGCTGCCATGTTGAAAAGTGAGAAAAAAATGTCTCACGGGGTACAGAAGTTGAATAGTCCAAAAAAAGTACTATAAAAGACGAGTCCAGTACAATAAAGGATGAAAGGGGGGATTATGATATCAAAGACACTGTTGCTGAATCAAACAAAGATGAAAAAAAGATCGGACGAGTACATCAAAGACACTGTTGCTGTATCAAATAAAAATGAAAAAAAAAGATCGGACGAGTCTAAAAAAAAAACGTGGGAATGATCCAGTAAAAGGTCACCTACATATGATGATAATGCGTAATATGTAGATAAGAGAGAGAGACAGAGAGAGAGAGAGACAGAGAGAGAGAGAGAGAGAGAGAGAGAGAGAGGAATATCCTTGATATCGCCATTCTAACACGTAATCCCATATCAAAAATGATCTACCCATTCCACATAAGATCTACCCATACGTAAAAGGGGAGGGGGGGGGGGAGGGGGGGGGGGCGGCGACCCATTGAAAACCGAAAAAAAAAAAGTTTAAATAGTTCATTTTATATACGTTTTTTATTTATTTGTAGGGTCGAGAAAAAAAAAAAGAAGATGGCATTTCAATGTCCTTACTGTTCCAGAAGTTTTGAGAATGATGCTGCGTATCGCTTTCATAAATATACCCATGAAAGAATCGAGGAATTAAATTTACTTATTCCAGCTAAATTGAAAAAAAGCAATGCAAAACAACCCGAAGATTCTCAGCTTATTCAAAAATGCAGATGCTGTGGGGCCGAATTTCGTGACAATGAAGAATTGTTTCGATTTCACGAAGAATTACATCAAACAGGAGGAGGATCCAGTGAGTCTCTCGGATATTCATTTACCAAATTAAATGAGAAAACTTTCAAGAAAAATAAAGCCATTGATCGACATTACGTCGTCAAATTGAATTCAGAGTTCGCACAATCTAAAATGAAAGTTAAAGATGTCCAAGATCAACTGTCAAACATGTTTAGTTCCACTTTAGAACAATCTACAGAAAATCTCAAAGACACCGATTTAATTCGTGTTATTGTTCATTCTAACACTCTTTCTACTCCAATATTCGTACCATTACAAAAAGTCGGAGGAATGACTTCAGAGGTGATAATGGATCACATTAATCATGTCTTAACTAGCCATGAGGACATGCCCCTAGATGAAAGTTTTTATGTAGACATTGGTACAATAGAAGTACCTTCTGGTGAGTAAATATATATATAAACACACTAAAAACCAAAATGAAATTCATAATTTTTATTATTGATGACGACATATAGGACATCGCTGATTTGGCATGGTGGCAAGTCCCCTATAACACTGTCTACAGCAAGAAAATTGATGACATTGCTGACATTTGAAATTACTTTTCACATTTTTTTCTAAACAAATGGGACATTGTTCTACAGTTTTGAGTCTAGCTAAATCTGCCCAGCTTGGAATTCTTAAATAATGTTCATTAAAACATCCCAGTTCTTTATAATTTCCTATGCGTCGAATTTTGTTCACATATTCAGTTCCAGGGACATGAAAACAAGTTTTTAATTCGTATGGGTCAAACCACAGAAAAACAAACAATCCACGCACATTTCGTCGTTGTTTCGGATATTTAAAACGAATATATCCTTCAACGTGGAATGTTTGATGATCTTTTTGTGAATAAGACCATACAATGTAGTTTAAGTTCTTATTGTTTCCATACATAAATCTCATATCCATATCATTATAACGTAAATTTTCTTCTGTCATTGGAGAAAGGTCATAAGAAAAATACCAATTTTTAGACCATTTCGACATTGCCTCTTTCGTCATTTTTTCAGAGTTTTAATTTTATTTTTTATTTTTTTTATAATACAGGAGGTCGAGGGCGTGCCATTCAACATCTTACAGGACCCTATTGTTCTGGTGCAAGAAAAAGATCGATTTTGAAAATTAACAATCAGGATAACACCTGTATGGCCCGTGCTATTGCTATGGCATTCGTGAAAGCGAATACAGTTTCAACCCAAGAATGGCACGCACTCATCAACGAAGATGATGATTGCAAAGAAAAATTAATTTGGAAACATAAGAAAGCCCCAAATTGGTACTATTCTAAGCTTCGTTTTCGTAATGATCATCTGGACCGTCAAACGAAGCTTACCCACGAACTCTGCAGGTTGACAGGTACACCAACAAACCGACCGTTAGCTCTATCAGATATCGATGCTTTTGAACAGTTTTTAAATGTAGACATATTGGTTATAAGGGCTGTCGGAGGAAACAAATTTATTAAGACTCCTCCCGAAGGAAGTCAAAGACAACGTCTTTATTTACATTTAATTGAAGACCCAGATAAAAAAACTGCTCATTTTGATGCTATTGTAAACATTTGTGGGTTTTTTGGCAAGTCCAAGTTTTGCTCTGATTGTTTAATTCCTTACAGAAATTTACATCAGTGTGAGTCTGCCTGTTATGTTTGCAAGAGAAAACAACGGTGTAGAGTATCCGATGTTCAGTTATCTTGTAAAACTTGTCACATGACGTGTCGATCTTTATCATGCTACGAAAGTCACTTACAACCCCAAGGTAAAAGAAAAGAGTCATCGTGTGCTCGGTGGTGGAAATGTGTGACGTGTATGAAAGTAATAGATCGAAAGGTGAGAGATCCAAATGAACACGTGTGTGCTGAGTGGTTGTGCAAAAGTTGTGGTAAATATGTAGACTCTACACATCTGTGCTACATTCGTGCAACGGAAAGCAAAAAATCAAAGCCCAATTTCATTTTTTTCGATTTTGAATGCACACAAAGCGCACGCACCTTACAGTGCTCTGACGGGTTTAATCACGATGCAGCTCGATGCAAAATCTGTAAAAATGAAACGGACTCGTGTTCGCTATGTTCAAATTGTCAACAGTCTCACTGTGGAAAATTTGAACACGTCCCTAATTTAGTTATCGCACAAAAGGTCTGTGAAATGTGTTTCGATGAAAACGTTTCTCCTACCTCGAAATGTCAGTTCTGCGGAACACGATGTCCTCTATGTAATCATTACGATAAAGAAAATAAATGTTTTAGTAAGAATCCTTGTGAAGAGACCTGCGGCTTTCGTGAAGTCGTTTTTCGCGGGGAAAATGTACAGAGAAAATTTGGTCAGTGGCTTTTTTCGGAGCAGAACAAACATTACACCGTCATTGCTCATAACATGAAAGGCTACGACGGATATTTTTTGTTAGAGTATCTCATTGCAAATTCTATTGTTCCCCAGGTCATCTATTCGGGTTCAAAAATCATGTATATCCAGGTCGCAAATGAATTAAACATTCGAGTCATCGATTCGTATAATTTTTTACCGACCAAATTATCACAGTTGCCCAAAGCTTTTGATTTACAGGAGCTTAAAAAAGGCTATTTTCCTCATTATTTTAATACCCCCCAGAATCAAACTTATGTTGGCAGTTACCCAGATGTTAATCAGTACGGATGTGACACTATGAGTGATAAAGATCGCAGTGCCTTCTTGACCTGGCATCAGTCTAAAATTGAAAGTGGGGAAATATTTGATTTTGCGAAGGAAATCGTTGATTATTGCCGTAGTGACGTAGATATTCTTCGTCAAGCCTGTTTGAAGTTTAGAGATATCTTAATGAACATAACGGGTAAAGTCGATTTTGACTTGAATGAAGACGGAAATATAGAATCTTACTTAAAGGGTAGTGTTGACCCCTTTAATCATATTACTATTGCTAGCGTTTGCATGTCAGTTTATAAAACTAAATTCTTGCAAGAAGAACTCAAAGTTAAAATTAGTCATCAAAGTAAAGAATTGGGGTGGTTTCCGGGTAAACGCATAGATGGAGATATCTTCGTAGACATTCCCGACAAAGGTTGGACCAAGGCTCAAGATATGCAGGAAAATGACTTTTTCATTGAGGATACGGAATTTGTCAGCAGCCCTTTAGCACAGGTGCCTTCTGCGGGCTACCACAGGGATCAATATAGTAAAATTTCTATTTCTTGGTTAGAATGGTTAATGGAGCATGAAAATTGGAAAGGGAATCACCCTCTTTATATAAGACACGCCCTTAATGAGGGAGAGTATAAACTTCCAAATTCAAAGTACAAATTAGATGGGTATTGCGTAGAAACAAACACTGCTTATGAGTTTAATGGTTGTCTCTGGCACGGGTGCCCGGCGTGTTATTCTAAATCTGAAAAACGAAGAATGATAGTGCCCCGTACAAATCAGACTTTAGACGAATTGTATGCTTTGACCATAAAAAAAGAAAAATATATTAAATCCCTGGGCATGCGACTCGTGTCTATATGGGAACACGAATTCGTAGAATTAATGAAATTCAATCCTATTATGTCCGACTTCGTAAATTCTCTTGACATTCAAGAACGACTCAATCCCAGAGACGCTTTTTTTGGAGGACGAACAAATGCAGTTAAATTATATAAAAGAGTTACTGATGGAGAAAAAATTCACTACTTAGATTTTTGCTCTCTCTATCCTTCAGTCAACAAATATTGCGTGTACCCTCTGGGACATCCTAAAATCATTATAAACAATTTTACAAGCATTCAAGACTATTTTGGCATCGCCAAAGTAAAAATCCTCCCCCCACGCAAGTTATATCATCCAGTTTTACCTCAGAAAATTAATGACAAGTTAATGTTTAGTCTGTGTCGGACTTGTGCGGAAAAAGAGAGACAACCGCTGTGTACTTGTAATGACGAAGACAGGTGTTTAACGGGGTCATGGTGTACGCCAGAACTTAACCGGGCTGTTGAAAAAGGTTATCAGATCATCAAAATTTACGAGATTTATCACTTTGATAACGTCTCGTCCCCCAATGATCCGAATAATGACCTCTTTGGAGGATATATCGATCTATTTCTGAAATTGAAACAAGAAGCTAGCGGTTGGCCTGAGTGGGTTCAATCCGAAGATGATGCGCTTCAATATATTCGGAGTTATGCAGAAAAGGAAAATATAGAATTGCACCATGATTCCATTTATAAAAACCCTGCTTTGCGATCTATCGCTAAACTATTATTAAACTCATTTTGGGGGAAATTTGGTCAACGTTTAAATATGCCCCAGACTACCTTTTTCCACGAGACTGAGGCTGATAAATTTTTCAGATGTCTCTTCGATCCCTCTAAAGAGGTCACTGACTTTCATATTATCAATGAAGACATGATAAATATGACCTGGAAAAGTAGTGGAGAATTAGTGAAAGAGGATTATCAGACAAATATTTTTATCGCGGCTTTCACTACCTGTTGGGCAAGACTGAAATTGTACGACATCTTAGACATGCTCGACACACGGGTATTATATTTTGATACTGATTCTGTAATTTTTGTAAGCAAAGTGGGTGACGTTGAGCCTCCAGTCGGACCTTATCTAGGTCAATTGACTAATGAATTGTGTACTGATGATCACATCACTGAATTCGTGTCGGGTGGACCAAAAAATTATGCCTTTAAAACGTTTAAAGGTCAACAGGTTTGTCGCATTCGTGGGTTTTCTTTAAATTATAAAAATGCGCAATCTTTGAACTTTACATCTATGCTAGATATTGTAACAGGTGATCAGAGCAAAACATTGACTGTCACTAACCCTCAAAAAATTACTAGAGCAAAACGTTCTGTTAAAGTTTATAATAGTGTAGAAAACAAACAGTATCAGCTTGTGTATTCTAAACGAGCAATGCAAAAGGACTCTTATGACACCTTACCCTTTGGCTATTAACCTTTGTATACTGATTTATAATCAAAGATGCACTTTTTTTCTTTTATTGTTTTTCTAAAGGAAATGTACAATATATATATATATAAATATTAGTCATTTGAAACACATGTTTTTTTTGTGACACATTAAAGTTTTATCCATTGTACACCAGTCTTTTTTGTTTTTATTCTCTTCAGTTGCTGTAATTTGTCACGATAATTAAATCCGGGAGGAGGTCCATCCGTGACCTGTTTCACAATAAACCCTTGTCCACGTTGTCTTTTAATGACCCGTGCTTGATTCGTCTTCTTTTTCTGTGTTTTTGCCGCAATTGGTAATCTCTTAATGTCCTGACCTTGTTTTGTCTTCTTTACCGTTTTCTGAGCGTTTGCCGCGATGGGTGAAACGTCATTATGGCTTTTCACTGTTGGTGTTTTCTCTTTTAACATCATGTTATACTTTTCTTTTGGTATTAGAATTAATTCCCGAGCCATCATTCAACACACTCAGTACCGGTTTTATTAAGATAGGAATTGCTAAATGTTTTTGTAACAGGATTTTCCGTTTGACACTCTTCTTCACCTTCTTACTGCTGAGAGAATGAATGGCGTTCTGATACGGAAGCAGTCTTTTAATATAATACTTTGAGAGTGGAAAAGTTCCCTTGTAGACGTTTAGGATTATTTCACACAATGCCTGCTGTTGATTTTCTGTCATAGTCTTTAATAATGCTTTTCTTTGCTTAGGATCGGCATAGTATAACACCTTGATGAAAGGAGCATTTGATGTTACCAGTTGACTCATGGTTCTCCAAATACGATATAAAAATTCAGACTTTATTACTTATTTGGGAGAAAATATTATAGTGTCTTCGTCCGGAAATATGTGCGTGCGCAGTCTGTATCTGTCTTCGGTAGCTGGATTCATATCTACGAGTAAATAGCCATATGGTTTGGATGTTGCTTTTTGATATGCATCTTTAAAATAGGCAGATTGACCAGGATACACTTGAGATCCGAATGCCAATATCTGTCTCGAATCTCTTAAAGAACGAAATAATATTATGTAATGACAATTCAATGATAAACTGCGAAAATGTTTGGACTGCACGAATAAATTTTGTGTTAAAAAAAACACGGTGCAATTCTTATGATGTGCAGTAATGCTGAAAATCGCCACTGAATCCTCACTTTTTGACACTTGTGTCATTAAGTCGTCCAAAATTAACACCGTATGTGTGGAGCCCTCCGTCCATTCTTCTATTTGATCTTTAGAAGGTAATCCTTGAAATAAGATAAGATTAGATATCTTTTGTTCCATTTCTTCAAAGAGGGGCTGATACTGACTATAACAATATATCATTTTTTGAGGATGTATTTCAAACATCCCCCCTGCATTTAATAAAATACGGTAAATAAAATGTGTTTTTCCAGACATTGTTGCACCCGATACAAGACAGGTTGTAGGTGACCGAAACGGTAGAAGAGATTTTTCTTTCCACCAGTGCATTGTAGTTGTTCCCTCTCCCAATGTCTGATATCGACTGTTCACTGACGTGACATGTCGAGTCTCTTTATGTCGAACAAAAAAAAAAGACTTCTTATTTTATTTCAATAATATTTATTGACAAATTCTTTCACATACTTATCTGGATTATTATTTCTTTGTAATATATGTACAATTTGAGGCAACGAATAATTATAACATTTCATCCATAAATAGAATAATACATGATAACCACACGTGTCACTGTTCTTGTTTTGAATGGGAACATTATTGTACATACACACATCAGAATTGTTTCGGATAAAAACATCAAACGATTCCCCATAGTACCGTGGAGACTTTCCAAAGCTGTCGTAAAATTCGGCGTATTTCTCGCTGTGAATCCAAAGCACCACCCAGTGCGTTCCCGGCAGATGTGAAGGGTCGGTATTACATATATAAGCAGAAGGGTAAATGGGTACTGACTCAGGTAAAGTGTTGGAAGCAAATACTCCTCTTGTCACGTTTGATACGTGTCTGTTTCGTGTAGTAAATGCTCTTAATTCTTGGGAATTCATACTCGGGTATACTTGATGTCTCTGGAATGATCTATCTCGATTAAAGCCGGGAATTCTGCATAAGCCAAACAGTTTAGCGTCTCTGTTGTATTAGCCGCAAATTTTACTTCTAATCTGACGCTTCCCTGGCGAACCAGATTTAAATAGGCTTCTCCAAGGTCACTTGGGGCTAGACTAAAAGCATACACAGCATACCCTGCGGCAAACATTGATCTTGTAATTTTGAGGCCAGCATCTTTGTTCCATTTTTCGGCCACTTCAAAAAGATTTACAAATGGTGTGACGTTATTCTTATTGGTTCCGATGTCAACCTTCATGGGTCTTGCAGGAATGCTTTCACCATTCACGTACACTGCAATATCTTCTGCTAAATTTTGGAAATTAAAAATGTTTTTTGAGTAGTCACCATTCACGGCAGCTTGCGATATGAAAGCAAAATAGGCCTTCGTAGGTAGATTATTGGACCATACATTCTGCCAGATAAAACTCCCTGATCCCTTGGGACACGTGTTCATTTTCACCTCTGTTCTCACTAAGGGGTATTTTGCAGTGACATCTTTCAATATTTCTGCATGATTAATTAACACCCCACTGTCCACTTTTATCATACATGCCTTAAATGACACATCTATCAGTTCCACTTTGTATGCTGGAGAAGATTCCGCACTCATTACGAGGAAGGGAGCTCGGTTTCGAAATAATTTTAGGTTTATGTCAACCCCATTTAAAATGTATTTATCTAAACGAAAAATGTCCTCGTATAAAGGTCCTTCTAAATCAAACACTCTGCTTTGTTGTGTAAATGTATACCGCTGTGCTAAACCGCCGTTTGTTCCACCGTATGCATTCCCATCGTCCATCGTTGCATCGTCTAAGAAAAATAGCTGAGATTGTAATTGTGAGTCTGAGACATCGGTGCCACTGGATAAGATGAGTTTTAGATAAGCTTTCCATGGGTAATAACTAGTGTTTAAAGACACTAACTTTCCGTTCATATATGTGTCTATCTGGGACCATAGAGATTGCAAAGGGAGATTAACTATTCCCGTTTTCTCCTGGACTGCTAGTGGGGTTCCGTCTGAT